>NC_139321.1:2480000-2750000 GCF_056507025.1 Lutjanus erythropterus | reverse complement strand
ACTGATTACAGTTTATTTTGAACTTTTGAGACAGGTATGAATGTCTGAACTGCAAACCACCGATAACCCAAAAAAATAGGGAAAAAACACAAATGAGAACTTAAAAAAAAAATCAATGAAAACAGTTCCACACTGAAGCAGATAGACTTGTTATCATGGTTCTGTGCATGTGTTGAAGGTCATTCCAAATATTAGGGCACTACTGACGAGTCTGACTGGGTCGAAAGTTCCAGTTGATTTTCTCACCCAAAGGTGTCACTGTAAGAATAGACATGGGGTCATAAAAATCAAAACAGTTCATTCTCTGAGGCAGATATAACTATGTGGCCTTAAAATTTTGAATTTATTTGTGTACAAGTGCAGATTTTGACTTGAAGAACAGGTCAGAAGTTCAACAAAATATTTAGGAATCCTCGTCTAGAGATCAGTATCCATACCAAGTCTGTGATCTGTCGCTCTGGACCAACAAACATCATCCTCAGGCTCTTTTAATGGTGGGAAGGAATTTTTTTTTTACCATTTTTTGCATTAATTTGTCCTTCAGTTTTGCATGACAGCGAGCAGTTTGTCAGATTTGAATGTGGGGGTTACTCTGGGTTTTGTTGTACTGACTTTTTGTATGTATAAATAACCTGCAGCAGGTGGACAGGCACCTTAAAACTCTGACATTTATTATCTCTGTAGGTGCTGGCAGCAGCTCGCAGAGGGTCAGCACAACTGGAGCTCCTGACAGCACACAATATACAGTGGGGTGGCCTCTGTGTGCGTGTGTGTGTGTGCGTGTGTGTGTGTGTGTGTGTGTGTGCTGCAGGCATCTTTGCCAAATGATATATCTGAGCACAAGAAAAATAAAAACATCAAACATAAAGTCAAAGCAGCGCAGAGGAAGGTTGCTCCAGAAATAACCTCAAAGCGCTCCTGAACGCACCCGCTCAGCCCCGCCCACCTCGACCGTCCACGCTAACTGGGTCAGCAAGGTTGGCGAAAACTAATAGTGCATCATTTTTAATTGCCCCTGCATGCAATTTCCTGACAGATGCAATCACCGCTAATTAGTTACTGACAGCATTATCAAGTTCTCATCTCGTACGGAGGGGCCGGTCCTCGACGCCACCGCCAAATTAAAGTGTTGTGAACTAACGAGCACGTAGAGGCGCCAATTAAAAGACGAAGAATGGCTCGTGCTCCGGCTCTGTCCCCGAGGCTTCACATGAAAGCTCGGCTCTGCTCTCTGAGATGCTGCTGGAGGAGGAAGAGGCTCTGAGACGAGTGGCGATGAGGGGCCTCTGGCAATTCAGGACAGTTTCTCGGTCAGAAACATTTCAACACTAATTGGTGCAGATAAACAATATGTTTGAGATGAGGCCACGAACAGCACGTGACTTCACCGGAGCTAAATGAAGATATATTTATTATATATCACACGTGCAGTCCCCAGAGATGTAATCTGCTCTGATCTGTTGATTGGTGTTGCTGGTTACCTCTCTGGTGTATAGCTGATAATAAACAAGAGCTTATGGAGATTTTTTTTCATGTTATGAGTTATGAGTATAACTTTGCCACGGCTTCCTCTAACTCTTTAGATTGATTTCCTTCCCTCCAGGCATCCACTTGTTCCATTACTATTAAAGTCATCTTGCAAGGATTTGAAACTTGCTGCGGATTGATAATCGATTGCAGTTGACATTTGGACACTTTTTAAGACAATAATAGTTATGACCTTAACATGGTCGAGGTTCTAAGTACAAGTGAGTCTGAGTCCTGTGTCAAAGCACCACATGGGGCTCTGGGAGCAGCAGGCGGGACACAAAATACAATCCAGGAGGTCCAGTTTGAGAAATAGATTCATGAGTGTGAAGGTTTATCATATTCAAAAAACACTGCACAGAGGGTTATGATTCTTAGAGACAGGATTTTACAAGAAAGAAAGAAAGTTATCACTGTGGCAACAATTGAATCTTTTGTAAACAGGACAAATACTGCTGGCACTTATTTGACTGGCCTTAACATAGACTTTTTCACTTAGGGCCAGAATGAAAGAGGTCTTGAACTGAGTCTGACAAACTTAAACTGAGACGTCCAAAATGAGCTCACAGTAGATTACAGTCTACTATACTTTTATTTCTGTCCTCTGCTTACTTTGTACTTCTGTTTTAATAGAGAAAAGTTCCATTCTTTCCATCTAATGAGGCCTCTCTCCTTTAAACCAAGTGGAAAACTGAAACCTTACAGCAATAAGTTTTATCTGCTGCTTCAGTTTCTTTGTTTTGTGCAAGCAGAGTGTTTTTGCACGGCAGCAACATTGTCACATGAGCATGCTAACGCTATTATTCATTCTAAGATTATTATTCATGCTAATGTTAATATTCAACTAATTACAAGTACAGCTGAGCCTGGCATGCTACAATCTGAGATGTCCTAAAATGGCCAACAGGTAATTTGACATAATGGCTAAACTATGTAATTAAAACTGACCTGATGCACAGTGGGCCAAAAACACTTTTATCAGCTTACATGGGGTTTCATGTGCGAATGAGCAACTTTCATCAGAAAGAACAGAGCCCTGAGCGTATATAATGTGAATCAGGCTGTTTGTCACTGTTTACAGACACTTCAATCCAAATAAACCACAGAACTGTAGAGTAACGTCAGGCTTCATGATCAAAGAAAGTTTATATCACGTCGACACGTCTGTCCATATGTCAGCGGTTCCCACCACTGGTTATGTGCACAACATTTCCATTGATTTTGCCCAGTGAGAATCTCAACAAACACAGGTGTAAAACAAGAAAAGCGTATGAACAGAAAGGAGGCAGAGGAAAAAAAAATCAACAAAATCAGCAGGGGTGAGGGCCCATAGCAGCCAATCCCTGTCCTGCTTTAAACTGTTGATATTTTGTTCAACTCTAAGTCCACATTTGCTGTGGCAATAAAATAAAAGTTGTTCTTTAAAGTGTTCCTTCAGTGCCAACAATACCCAACTCTAATCTTTTGTCTTTTTTTTTTTAACTTTGCTGTTCCCTGATTGGCCTTCTGGGTGAATCACCTGATTGGCGGGCACCTGTGCAGACTGGTGGGCTCACTCTACATCAGAAGGCCTTTTTGCTCCATTTTCATTTATTCATCGATTTATTCCAATATACTTACATGTAGTAAACTTCCCTCATGGTATTGTATCCATTGTTATGTGCTTATGTGTTTGAACAAGCCATAACATAACCCCCATCTTTAACCTGTGTGTGTGGTGCTGCTAACATGACTGTAGTCTTTATTCGTGTTATGAAAAGTGTCGGAGTCATTTGATTCAAGGATTCATACCTTTGACATGTGCAAACATTTCAGAATAAAAGTTTATCCCTCCTGACACACACCTGAGTCATTAATAAATCTCGCTTCCTCTGATGCTCTCTGTAGTCATATAAACATCCACTGCTGCAGCATTCTTGTTCTCACTGCTTTTATCACACCATTTTAATCACTCTGCTGTTTTATCACCGCGCAAATAGACTGAGCCTGAGTGGAGCGAGGAGAACACAACGACCCAGTGAATGCAGCAGTGAACACTAACGGGCCTCTCAGAGAGACCTTTAAATCTGAGGAAAAATACATGACTTCATCCATAAAATCATCCCTCACTCCTCTCAGCCGCAGCCATTAGCGGTAATTCAGCTCTCAGCTTCCCATCACAGCACACACTAACTGCACCTCCTGCCCCAGAGCTCGCGACTAAAACAAACAGTCCGGGTTTAATGAAAAAAAAAAGCCTTGAAAGCAGTGTGGCTGTCAGTCGGAGTATTTTGCATGATGTATGAGGCTGGGATGAGCGTGCACCTCACTGTGACTCTAAATAATTAAGGGAAAAAATGAAAGCTTCAAACGTTGTCTTTGCAGAGGTATAACGTGACTCACCGGTTAATCAATGCTAACAGGGAGTGTCAGGGGACCAAACAGATCAATTCCCCCGGTGGAGGGAGGGAAGCCAGCTTCGAGCGTGACACTGATAGACTGACAGCCAGCGGAGGGATGGAGGGATGGAAACACACAGCTTCAGTACAGGATGATACAGCAGAGCAGATACACATGGATTATGAAACTGCTACCTCTGCTCACAAAACAATCACTGCATAATGTAATAACAAAATGAAGACAAAAAGGACAAAAACAATAAAAGCTTACAGTCCGAGGTGATTTCTCTGTGTTTGAACTGTTAACTGGTTGTAGCTGATACAAAGCTGGCATCTGCTGCACCACATTTTTCATTATCCTCAAACATTGTTCCATTTTATACAGAGCCACCTGTGTAATTTAAAAAGTTCTATACATGAGAGTCTTCTACAAAAATGAGTACAGCAGTCCAAATAACCAGTTGAAGCCACTGACAGTAGGCTGTAATCATGTTTAATATACCATCCTATGGTAGAAGTGAGTTATTTCCCTCCGCCCACTCATAGCAGAGACAGGCAGGCTGCAGGATTGCAGGATTCACGCAAATTTATAAACTGACGATAATAAACGATGACAAGTCCTTCACTGTAAGCTGATCAGCTGTTTATAATTTGCAGTTGTATGTCAATGCAAAGTTAAGCTCATTATTCTGAAAACCAAAGCCCACTGCTCTGAAATAACACACTCTTGACAATAAATGGTCGCTTGTCTCACTACCTACCAAACTCCATTAACATTTTATTTAATTTAACAGTTATAAACATCTACAACTTCTACAAGACTATTATTGATTTCTTACAGCTCATAAAGAGACATTTACTCATTCGATGAAAATTCGGCATCAATTTGGATTCTGATTAATATGAAATGGACACACAAACAAACAGTTTCAGAGAGTGACACCAGAGCTGTAGCGTTCGTGTCACGTGAAGCCAGTATTTCAACTTAACATGTTTCTTTCATGACACATTCTGGTTATTCTGGTAGCCAGTTTGGATGTGACAGGTTGTACCTTATAAAAAAAAAAAAAAAAACATTTTCAGACAAAGTAGTTCATTTGCTAAATTCATTATTTCCTTATTACAGTAATTTTGGTATTCAGTGTCATGTTATTTCCTTTTTGGTGTCATATTGGACAAATCCCAAATCCCAAAACTTTGGGATGTTGTGTAAAATGTGAATGAACACAGAATGCAATGACTCGCCATTCCTTTTCAATGGCACTGCATTAAAACCCCACATCATTGTATAAAGGATACTACATGGGCTCAGGAACACTTTGGAAAACCGTTGTCAGTAAACACAGTTTGTCTCTGCATCTACAAATGCAAGTTAAGACTCTACCATGCAAAGAGAAAGACATATATCAACAACATCCAGAAACACTGCAGACTTCTCTGGACCCGAGCTCATCTGAGATGGACTGACGCAAAGTGGAAAAGTGTGCTGTGGTCTGACGAGTCCACATTTCACATTGTTTTCACTAATCCTGGACGTCGTGTCCTCCGGGCTAAAGAGGAAAAGGACCATCCAGATTGTTACCAGCACCAATTTCAAAACAGCAGCTGTGATGGTATGGGGGTGTGTTAGAGCCCATGGCATCATGGGTAACTGTCACATCTGTGAAGGCCCCGTTAATTCCTTAAATAAGACAACAGAGACTCTGGACTGTTGAGGACCTGAAGTCATATATCAAGCAAGAATGAGAAAAAATTTCACTTTCAGAACTTCAAAATTTAGTGTCCTCAGTTCACAAACACTGACTGAGTGTAGATAAAAGAAACAGGTGATGTCTAACCACACACCAAACACTTTGAGCTTATGAACAGAGTTTTTGCAGTGTAACTGGTTACATGTGGAGCGTTTTCGTTCTTTTGTCAGAAGAGTTTCTGGCTATCTGTGTAAGCTAGCAGCTGGAGACCCTGTAGCCTCACCATTGTTATATTCAAGTTACTCTTCTTATATTAATGCTGTAGAGTTTAAGTTGTTTATTTACTTCAGTAAAAGCCTTGTGGTTCACATGACAGCAAGAATAAGTTAAAAAGGTTAAAAACGTACTTCATAATGAAATGCCGGGTGATAATTAAATTTAAAGGATATTTTAAATTATTTAGATGATGGTAAAAAGATACACTGTGTTCATACTTAAGAAAATGTACTGTATATTTTGTTTGCATTGTTTATGTGACTTAATACCGATGAGTGAAGACGAGAGCTGCGTGTTGTTGTCTTCCTTCATCCTTTACTATTCCTCTTCATTTAAGGACACAGCACATGCATCTTAAAACTGCTGGCTTTGAGAACAATATAATGGCTGTGTCTTTTCACATTTAACTTAAAATTAACTTAAATTAACTTGAATTAAGGATTTATTTAGACCAAACCAGAGTTGGTGATTGTTGGAACAGTGGTAAGACTAAGACTTTGTTTCTGTCAAGTTTGATATGTGTTTTATGATCATCTGCAGGGTAAAATGACTTTATTTGTCAAAGAAGTCTGGTGGCTTTGAGGACAGCGCTGTAACGGCTGTTTCTGCCTGTTATAATGCCGTCAGTGGCAAAAACAAGCACTTTTTGTGGATGTTATTTGACAGATGCAGTCCAGTTCAAGCCTTGAAGCCGTTTCTATCTGTTTGGAGCCAGAATGTTTCCACATCTAACTCAGTGAATTATGAATTTATTTCGACCAAACCGGAGTTGGTGATTGTCGGAACAGCTGAAGGACTAACAAAGATGTTTTTGGTGAGTTTTATTTTGTTTCCTTTGAGTTTGAATGAAGTATGTTTCACGATGGACCAGTGCGTCCATTTGTATCGATCTGTGATGCTTCTGCTCGAGTACAACATCTAGTGCCAGATAATGTTGTACACTGAACCTTTAAAGGAGAAGGCTGATATAATTTTGTGTTCTCTTTACTATCAGAAAATCCCATAAGATGCCATAAACCAACAGTATGTTTGTCTCTCTTTATTTTCTGACTTCCTGTGTGTGGCTTTTATCTCCTGTGGGCTCCTACCAGGACTCGGGGGGCGACTTGTATCTTTTTGGGCCTTCATGTGAAAAGGGCCCACAAAGACACTAGAATGAATAGCTGTGAATATGGGGAGGAACCCAGAGACAGTGCTTAGGTACAGCTTCCAGAATTTTGTGCAATCTTTTAAGATATCTCACAAATATGTTTTTTTTTTCATTAAGAAAAGGCTTAATTTCCTAAGACAGCTACTGAAACGATCGTTTCTGAAATAGGAGGAAATGGTGCATTTGTTGAGGACTACTTTCACTGGTGGATTAATACGCCTTTGGTGGATTTTTTTCTGGCAGGAGGATGGTGTATGAGGGCTTGACCTCACTCAAATTACACTTACTGTGCCTGCATTTACCAGTAGTTAAAAACGGGTGCATGTGAAGCCTGGTTCTCACTCCCACAGTTAGCCATGAATCCATAAAGTCACATCTCTAAATCAGCTCTGCACTCTGGTTGAAGAGATGGAGGAAGACACAAGTGCAATTTAACTGACTTCTGTATTAACAACGTGCTCATACAGCTCCACAGCAGCTGTCATTATGTATCACAATTATGCGTGACTATTTATAGGCTCCTTATTTGCATGAATTCATTACATGTACCTGAAAACCGCCACCATCGTGTCAGCTATCTCAGTCATCTGTACTGAACATCTGAAAGATAATAAATGATTTAGTTCATGGTGTTTGTATTGAAACAGACTCTATAGAGTGATTTACATCAAGAGATTACATCATGTAAACACACAACAACAAAAGTAATTAATTAAAAGTGAGTCGATAATGTACATTTATATTAAAGATCCAATGTGTGGGCAAAACAAAACTATTTCTTTTTGATTCTGTCCCCCACTCATGTTTTGTTTCCACTTCACTAAGTGTCAAGGTATCAAGGTAATTTATTTAATCATTATATAACACAGAGTTGCACAGCAGTATGAAAGTTGCAGCCCCTAATGTTACACACAAATATATATATATATATATATGTATATATACATATATATATGTATACACACACACACATATATATGAAAACCAAAGCACATATATATACATATATATATATACACACACACACACACACACACACACACACACACACACATATATATATTATATATTAATTATACAGATAATTCAATCTGAAATAGAATGGGGTGATATAGGTCTATAAAGTATGAGGTAATATAAACCAATTTAATTTCCATCAGGTTGAATGTAAACAGCAGGAACAGAATGGTGACGATAATCTGACATCTTCACATCAAAAGTTCCAGATCTGAAAAACATTGTCCATCAACTTTGACTGTGTCTGAACAGGAAACATCATTGACGTAAACACAGGGTCTGCCTCCCCTCATCCTTGTCTTGCGTCCTGTCGGGTCAGATCACAGTTTATACGCGGTCTATGACGTGCATGATCTGGGATGTTGTGGTCTATGAATTACTCAATAGGCCTACTGGGCACAAAGACGCAAAATGACCACAAAGAGACACAAAAAACTACATAGAGAAAAAATACTTAATATTTAAGAGAGACTAAAATGACAAAGAGAAACAACACAACCACAAAAGACACAAAATGACCAAAAAATTAAAAACCTACGACAAAAGACACTTGACAACCACAAGGAGAGGCAAAATGACCACAACACAACTGCAAAGAGACTAATCAGTTGATTCCACCAGGCACGGCACATCTGCGCCACCGTTCAGGTCTGTCCTCCGCACGGCTGCGAGCCTCACCAGCAGCGGAGCGTTTTGCTCACCTGATTATGTTTAGTTGCTCAGATTTTGTTGCTTAGGTCCTCTTTCCTTGCTCTTTGTGCTTCTAGAAAGGCTGCAATCAACTCCAGCTGACATGGCGCAGCCGTAACGCGACACAGTCGCACCTGGTGGCATTTAGCCGTAAAACAACAACAAAGAGAAAAAAAAACAACCACAAAGAAACAAAACAATAACAAAGACAAACAAAACATCTACAAAGAGACACAAATAATATAGAGACAGGAAATGACCACAGAGACACAAACCTACTGAAAGGTCCATAACAACTATAAATAGACCCCAAGTGACCACAAAAGAGGCAAAGTCACAGAGAGACAAAACAACCAAAACATGAAACAAAATAACCACAAAGAGACCAAAATAATGACAGAAAAACAACCACAAAGAGATGCACAACTACATAACAACACGAAACAGACACTAAGTGACCACAAAAAGACGCCAAACAACTACAAAGAGATGTAAAGCGACCACAGAAAGAGACAAAACAACCACAAAGCCTTGATGTTCTTGCTCCTCAGTCAGGGAGATGATGTGGCCTTTTTACATGTCTGTGCCCAGAAGCCTATTGTCTCATAAGCCGTCCATGGGTCTCTGTAAGATTTGAGCCCAACAGTCTCTGATTTCTCTTTGTCCATTTTGTCACTTCCACTTTCCTGCGACTGGACATTTTCCAGGAGCAGCCATGCAGGGTTAGTCTGGCTCTTATCCCGGCTTTGTTCCCTCTCCTACAGGGACAGTCGCACCTGCAGCGGCCTTCTGAAATTACCGCGGGTCTGCTGCTCTTAATCCACTCCCTGCACTTACTTTTCCAGTGCCTATGAGTGTATTTCTGTCATAGATTAAACATGTTTGGCAATTAGGCTAAAAAATTACGGATTAAAACAAAAGTTCAAATGAAGAACACATGAGGTCTGATTTTGTAAATACTGGAGTGGGAAATATTTTTGTGCATACAAATTGGCCCAGCCTTAGCCCCATGAATACAAAAGTTTTTCCTCTCGAGTTTTCAGTAATTCCTCATCTGAATTTCACCAGTTTAATACCATTATGATTTATACTGTGAAACTGTATCACATGAATTCATCGTGTCCTTGTGACCTTTAGGATGGACGCCTCCTTTTTGACAAAACTTTATTTTTCTCTTCACGATTCTGTCTTTAACATGTTCATCTCCACGCGCTAACCACGCCACTGGCGCACGTTCCCCCTCCGACAGCCTTCCTCCGGGCCGTGAGAAACATCTTCTGAGCGGATCACCGGAGGGCTGCTGAGCTCGCCTCTTAATTCCTCCGACAGCGGCGTCGCTGTGATACCTCTAAGAGGCGAATCCCCGTCTCTGTTCTCAAACTCGACAATCTCCACGGCACCCCGCGTCTGACTCGAATACCATCTGAGAGTTTAAAACGAGGCCGGAGAGAAAGAGAAGAGAAAGAATCAGAGGCGTGTGGTATTTGTTTGACAGGTACATGTCTCTATAGGCCAGTGCCTTTCCAATTTAAGAGGCCCTTAAGCTGGGAGCAGCAGCTTAACATTATTCTCTGTGAAGAGAAAAAAAGACGCTGCTCTCTTTTTTTCCCTCTCTCCTCGCCGCTTTCAGAACGGGCCCTGCCGACCCTTCAAGGACGCTTTGCTGCAAGTGTTTCATCATTTGGTTGAATTTTAATTATTTTCCAGGCTTGTTAAGTCCCGCAGCGGCGGCGTTGAGCATTCGCTGTGAAGGAAAAGGAAGTGAAGTGACAAAAGGTATGAAGGGAGGACCAGGGGGACGACGCAGGATGACAAAATATTTCATTAGCCTCTGAAATGTTGGCTCACTCAAACATCCAGAGCTCATCAACCTTTCGACCGGCGGCGGTGTGTGAGGTTTGACCGAGGCTGCGGACCTCGTCTCTGCTCTCGTTTGCAGGACAAATCTGTAGATAACGAGGGACTCGTGGAATCCCAGCTGTTAATAAAGGATCATACTGGTGTTTTGTTTAATTAACTAAGAATCTCATTTACCCTACAGTGCTGTGGACCTTTAGCTTTCTACAGTCTGCCGGTTCATTAGTACAAAAATCAGCTGGCATAGACAGGACATCGTCTGCACATACATCATCCATCACAGTCCGGTTTGATATTTAATAGAATAAATGATTAATCTATAATGAAAGTAATTATTAGTTGTAACCCTAATATGAGATTTGAAACCGACCAATTAAAAGAATTCAAAATTTATATTTTGCTTCTGTTGTTTTAAGGAGAAATCTGTAATATTTAATGTAATAAATCATGAAACGACCATGATGTGTAATCAGAGATCATGGAAACATGTTAGATTGAAACACTTGCTTCACTTGACATGAACGCTACAGCCCTTTGAAATTTCTAGTCTAGACTGGAATAACTGTTTCATGTGCACATTAATTAGGGTTAAAATTAATGCAGAATTTTCACCAAACAAGTCAGTGTGTGTTTATTAGTTGTAAGAAATCCTCACTAACCTTGTAAAAGGTGTACATGTTTACAACTGTTAAACTGAGCAAAATGTTAACAGAGTTTTGCAGACAGTGAGGCAGACAGCCACTTGACTCATCTTCCAGACTGTGTATTTTCAGAGCAGTTTGCTTTTGTTTTCAGGATAACAGGCTCAACTTTACATTGACAAACAATGGACAGTTAAAACCAGCTGATCAACTTATAGTGGAGGACCTGTTGCTGCTTGTCATCATTAATTTATGAATTTGCACGAATCCTGCAGTCTGCAATCTGCAGCCTGCCTGTCTGTGTCTCTGTGGTGTCTGGGGAGGACTAGGTGATGGGAAACAGTTTCTTACTGTTACTGTTATCTTACATTAAACATGATTACAACCTATTTAATATACAGTCTAATGGCTCACATTTGTTTTTTGGACTGCTGTACTTATTTTGCTTGCACAATGATCAGGTCACGAAATGACAGATGTGACTTCTCATTAAAGTGATGTCATATTGTTGCCAAAATCAAAGGGGCTGCCGTCAAATTGTCAAAAAAAAAAAAAAAGTCTTTTCCAAAACAGTTAAAACATCATCAGGTTAAGGTAATATGTAGTACAAACTTCCTTAACCTGATACTTCCTTAACGGTCATGTCACTGAAAGCAGTGCAGAGTGAACTACATTATACTCAGACATAAATGTACAGATCATCTTGGCATGGGACCCTTTGGCCTTTTTTATAATTTGTTATGGCTAAATTCCACCAGGCGCGGCTGCGCCACGTCAGCTGCTCTCAGCCATCCTACACAATGCTTGTGATTCCAGTAGCAGCGCCTCAGCACATCCAACAAGCGTCTCTCTGGTTCAAATACACGCTGAGACTTTTTTTGAGACAGTTGCCGCGTCAGTTAGCACAGAGCAGATCAATCAGGAAGGAAGTCGGACAGAAAAGGCAGGGAGAATCCAGTTAATTTTCAAAATAAAAGACCCCGTGCAGACTCACAATCATTAAGACAGACAGAAAAGAAACTATTTAACCACAAAGCATGCATATTCATGGTAGAAGCACAAAAAGCAAGGAAAGAGGACCTAATCAACAAAATCTGAGCAACTAAACATAATCAGGCGGGCAAAATGCTCTGCTGCTGAAATGCTTCTGAAACTCTGCTGGTGGGGCTTGCAGCCATGTGGAGGACGGATCAGAACTGTGGTGCAGACATGTTTGGTGGAATCAACCAGTTAAAGGTGCTATATACACCATTCACCCTACAAGTCACTGTAGAGCACCAGCATCTGAGACCAAAACCAATGCAGGCTTTGTTTTATCAATAAAGTTTGGAGAGAAAAACTGTCGTCTGAACTCACACTGCATTTATGCAGCATTTATGAAACAGCATTTATGTGCAAGGATGATGTTGTTAACCACAAATTCAATATGCTTCTTCCTCAAGATTACCTCTACCTACATAAAAGAGAAGAAATCTATATTTACGGTTTTCCATAAACTTTGGCTCATGTCACAAGTACACAGAAGGCGTTCTGTTGTTTCTACACTTAGGTGTGTCTGTCGGGGTGAAACAACAATGGTGCATTGTTTTATTATATTTCTTTTTTTTTATTGAGCAGTTATATTCCACTTAAGCATTCAGGACTCATTTTCATGACCATTACAATAGTGAGCGTAACATTGGAGTCATTAGAAAATCAAATAATGGAACAGGCACAAAGGTAATATTTAAATAAAGTAATAAAGAAACAAAGTGCAACAACATCTAATACAGAAAAGTGAACAAATAAAATGATAAGAACAATAACAAGTTGCTCAGGATATCTCACCCTCCCACACACAACTCATGGGCCTTCCCTTACTGTTCTCCACCCCTCCCACTGAGATCCTTCCCTCTTCAACTGTGCATTCCTCGAAATGTTGCTGCTGCTGCAAGGAATTATGGGAATGCATTATTTTCTTTCCTCTCATGAATGTCCAAGCCCCAAGGAAGAGTGCCAGGCTTTGAAGCCAGTTTAACTTAGTGGTCAAACCATGTAATGGCTACGTCACATGATGCCTGGAAGCACAAAAAGATGTTCCAACCATAGACTTACATAGTGAAAGAAGCGGCTGTGAAATGGCAGATACATTTTTTTGAGCATCACAACCACTGCAAAATGAATTTGATCCAATTACATTTGGAAAGTCTAGCTAAATTAAATGATTTTATACCATTCAAATCAGCTCCAGCTCTTATCCAGGACGCCACTTTAACACGTTGTTGTCATTTCACTCAGTTAAGAACCTTCCTAAGCAAAACTTTGTTCAACCACAACCAGGGTTTATGAACAGCAGCCATCTTGGGACATCTCACACTCAGGGTGGGGCATTTCCATGGCTAAACACATAACAAAAGAAAAAAAGAAACATTGCATTTCAGTTCTGGTGTGGTCCGTGTTCACACTGACTTTTTTCAGGAGCAGCAATCATGCAGTTTTACAGGCTGACAGGTAACTTGTTGATTGGACGGTTTCGGTGATCGTCATCCTGCATCATCAGGACCTATGTGGGAAAATCAAATTCCTGTGACCGAAATTAGTTTATGCAGCACTTTAATACCTCAGATGTGTATATTTAAGCTCACAAAGAAATGTTTAAGCATTCTTTAGCAAATCACAGCATGTTATGAACAATGACTGACAGAAACAGGATGAAAAGGAAGCGTCTTGTAGTCCTGCTGTAGATTTTTATGTATCAAGTTTACAGAAGTGTTGGAGGAGACAAAAAGAATAAGAAGCAAGCACCTGGATTTTTGTTTTCTCTCATTCAAAGAGAGAGAGAGAGAGAGGGTTGAGGGAGCACATCTGCCCTTCAAACAACTTTTTCATGTGTGTGACATACAGTTGTATCACTGTGGAATCGCTGTCACACACTTTTGATCTGTCAAAGCACACAGAGGAGGATACAAGCTGGTCTGTTAATCAGGGAAAATACCTGCACTGAAGTACATATCTGTGACTAAATTAATTTAATAAAAACAGGCTATACATGTCTTATCAATTATATGATCGCCCACTGAACTGATTTAACAATCAGCAGATGGATCTATGGATTTATTAGCAGTTTAGCTTTTGAAATCATGCTAAAATCACAACTGCAGCTGTACGGTTCTTTGGTCCGCTTCAGGGTTTGATTGACAGGTTTCACACCAGCCCAAATGAACCAGACTAAATGGGAAAATGGACCAGGGTCCATTTTAAACTGATCAAATGAAGCAAGTGTGAAAATGCCTTTTTTCTCCATGTAAACTCATTCAGTTAGAACATGCAAAAACACACAAAATTAAATATAAACCGATGTGACCAGGAGACTCTGAACTCTGCAGGTTGTTGGACCTGATGATGTTTTGTTGTCCTGATGTCTCACTCCTCTGTGTTTTTTCATCTTGAGCCTGCTGCTCCTCCTCCCTCGAGGCCACTCTCTGCTAACCCCGTTAATTACCACTCTTTAATTGTCATTGCCAATTTACCCATGAACACCCCTCCCTCTTCATTACCAAATCCACCACTACCACCAACTTAGCCACTCTGAAATTAAAACCCCTCCACCACCAGAGACTGGAGGTTCTTCCCCAGACGACTCTCAGCTTAACTCCTTAAAGCCTCCAGAGTTTAATCCTCATGAAATGAGCTGCAAGCTCTGATACCTCCCCCTGGGTGAGCCAATCGAGCGCTCCGTACACCACCGGCCAGCCTCTCCCATCAGGTGACATCAGCATCAGAGAGCCCTGCGGCGGCCCTGCACGCCATCGAGCCCGAGAGGCCGGTTTGAGCTGCTTTTTCTGCCTTATTAACAGTCAGGTCACACCACGGCCGAGCTGGACTCCAGCCATTAGCCCGGCCACGATTAATGGCTACTTAGCTGAAGCAATTGAACATTACAGGACAAGAGAGGAGGTGTTATGGCTGCGGTGTATAAGTCTGTTATGAAGCACTATGAACCTTCCAGTTATACTTTACAATTATTTGTTCTGGTAGAAACGAGCTGCAGGGAGGAGAAATCTATCCGTCTTCTCCGATGATGAGTAATGCCAAATCAGCATTCTCCACACAGAACCTTATTTCATTTCTTCTTCTTTTTCATTTAAGGCCCCACATATCTATCTATCCATGCTGAGTAGACATCTCAAAATCTCCAAACCAATTTGGCATTATCTCCATCACGGGCGACCCCTTAAATTTGCATCAGTGGAGTGGGTTTGGCAAGCAATTACCCCGATGCAGGACATCGGTAATTTGACGAGAATCTGCTCTGACAAGTCTGGACGCAGCGGAGGAGGCGTCCCGCCTGGGGGGGTAGAGGGGCAGAGGGGCAGAGAGCCGGCCTGCAGCTCTACAGGAGAAAACATGAGGATTAATGCAGAAGGGAGATAACAGAAAGAAAAGAAGTCTCCCTGAGTCATAGATACATGCAAACATACAGCAGACATGTCAAAACATACAGTGAGACAGTGAGACGCAGCTGAGCTCACTGAGGTTTAAGAGGTCAGCCGCTCACCCGAGTCTCCACTCATGTTCTACATTATTGTCCTGATCTCCATCACAGTGTGTCCACTCCACACAGAAAGGCTTTTACAGCCACAACAACACACTCATACAAACCCTGCAAATACATATGACATCATTGTCTTTGTGAAATGATAATTAATACAATTGTTTTGATTTCCGGGAGAATGTGACAAAGGTTGTTCCAAAGTCGCACCTTTTTAATAGTTAGCGTTAATATTTTAAAATGCATTGTGCTTTTTTAACTTGCTGTCACTTTCAGACCTTCATAATCACAAGGACGTTCCTGCAAGCCTCCTCTTCATCACAACTTTCACTTTATTCAGGAAAAACTTCAGGACTAATACTTTTATTTTCATTGTGCACTCTTATTAAAATATTACAATTTTACACACCCAAAGCTGAACTGTTACGTGACATTTTTAGAGAAAACTTTGCCAATTTTCAAACAGCTTTGTATCATTGCAATGTGGATAATATCTGCAAATGAGAAATGTTTAAAGGGGCAGTTCACTCAAAAATCAAAAATACATCCACTTAGGATTACTTAGGGTTGAATATTGATTTTTTTTTTTTCCCTCTAGCTCATTTGGGCATGTGGGTCAGAAATGTACTTGGCCAAAGTCAATTTTCACTTGCCCTCAGTGTCGTGCTCAGGCTGTCTGAGGGCCAGGGGAAATAAATAAATAAATAAATAAATAAATAAATAAATAAATAAATAAATAAATAAATACAAAGGGCACCGGCTGTACGTGGTGAGGCACCAGCACAGTGAAAATCTTTATGCATTTAAGGTGAAAAAGTTCCAGTTCTTGGTTTAGATTGAAATTGTTTTATTGTGCAACAACTACTACAACTCTGTAACAAAAACACACAGGGAACCATTTGACTGTTTAAAAGCACATACAGGACAAATGATCTTTTAGCAGCCTTCGTCACATTTTCTGGAAGCGCATCTTAGAGGGAATTTTACCACATTTTGTCCATGAGAAGGGCACCCTCGATGGCACTTTATCATGTTTTAGCTCCTACAGGGTTATCCAAGGGAACTTTTGTTTTTTTTTTAGAATTTGTGGGTACCAGTGTAGGTGAAAAAAGTGTTTTCTGTCATTTTTCATGAAATATTACATTAATGATTAATCAATTACCAAAGTAGTTTAATAGTTTAATGCTCTTTGGGCAAGTGAGTTGTCAGATTTACTAGCCTGATAGCCTGACTTGCCCTAAGTAAGCAGGAAATCCTTATTGTTGAGAAGTGGTACTATTTATCCATCAAGATTGGGAACTATTTTCTTTCTTCTGAACAACTCATGCCAACAGTATCATGATGCAGAATGAAGACTGTATCCCATCGCATGGGAAGTAACTAAGGACAAATACTTAATTAAATATCTTAAGTAGGTTTTTCAGGTATCTGCATCTACTTGAGTATTTATTTTTACTTTTTACTTTTATTTCCTACATTTGAACACAAATATCTGTACTTTCTACTCAAAACAGGCTCGTTAATTGCAAATAATACACAAAACTGATGTAAAAGAAGTAACAAGACAAAAATGACATGAAAGAATTAAGATGAAAACAATGTAAAAGACATAACAAAACAAAATGTAACAAGATGAAAACTACAAGAGGGAGAGTTGACTGCAGAGAAAAGGTGAGGTTCACTTAGCTTTGTACAGAAACAGTTGGTAGAAATGTGCTTCAGAGGATGACTTTTTACTTTTATACTTTGAGTTCATTTCAGAGCCTGAACTTTTTCACTTTTACTGCAGTAAATAAGCTGAATCAGTACTTCTATCTTGTCTTTTTTCAATCAAGTATCTGTACTTCTACTTGCATAAAGAATGTGTGTACTTTTGCCACCTCTGTTTGTTTCTAACAAGGCAGTGTTACACAGGGACAACATACACGGTTAGTTTAGCCTAACATTAGTTGCTCATGACCAGCTGTTTGTAGCAGTTGGGAAAGTTGGGAGCTGCACTAGAAGGCAACAGGCCCAGTGCATTCTGGTTGTTGTCGGTGAGCAAAGCGGACACCACAACTCCTTTACTCTGTTTTATCTGATCATGTAGCAACAATTTCAACAATATTTATGTCTCTCTCCTGCACAGTTTTATTAAAAGACCATCTTTTCAGCCGTGAAATACCCCTTTAAATACTTGCTGTGTCATTTGAGACCTACTCATAGATAAGACGATACATCTCAGACATAGACTCATTATCTGAAACAACAGGGCTGACCCCTAAATGTTGATGATTCAAATCATTAGTCAGGGTTCCTCCAACTCAAACCACATGATGCGAATTGAATCATCTTTTATTTCACTGCATCATTGTTCACTGAGCAGAGTTGCAGGATAAAAGTGTGACGGGCTGCAAAGTTTTACAAACTGAATTATGACTCAAAATTACTGAACTGCAAATCCAATTGTAGTGGAAATGCAAAAGAGTGATTGAAGACAAAGATGGTGGATACACTCTCATACACAAGAAATTAAAAGTACCACAGGTAATTCATGAGATATAACATGTAGGCTGTTATAGTAGTGTTTAATCTGGGCAGAGACCAAATAATAAATAAAGTAATAATAAAGTATTTATCATAATTCTTTGGAAGGTGCAATGATGAAAAAGCATTTTTACAAACAAATTTTCTACAGAAGAGAAAATATCAATTTTTATTGCCTTCATGCATTATTCCCTTCACCTCCATTCTTGTTAGAGTGACTTTAACAGCAGCTGATATTTAAAAACCTCCTCACATAAAACCATAACTGTCTGCATGACTGGACACCGCTATGGGCAAGTGGTAAAATAGATGTTGTGTGATTTGGGTGAACTGACCCTTTAAATGTAAATGTAATCATGATGGAAGTGTCCTTTAGAAGCATCAGAGCAGCTTTACCTTCATCACAGGTGACGTCCATCAAAGCAGAATGGCTTTCTGTTAGCAGCTGCTGAGAGGTTTACGACTGAGCCGAAGACCCCGTGAACCTGCACGAGGACACGGCGAGACGAAAACAACAGCACGGTCCAGACAGAGGGAGGAGGACCAGGACCATGTTTGTAATGGACAATATTAATACAAAACTCTATTATAATGCACTTAACAGGGTCAGAGTGCAGTATGACAAAAAATAGTTTAGTTTAGTGTATCTTAATTTTATTTAATTTTTCTAAAACTCAGCAGATATATCAAGGCTCTAACAACTCATTTCTTACTCAAAAACATCCACATTTATCTTACGTTTGCATCACAGAGTGTATAAATAGTGGAAAGACCTTCCATGTCTGAAAAGTTAAGCTAGAAGCGTCTTAAACCTGGTGGACGACTCCTCTGGTTGCAAAAAGACCCATGATTGTACAGAAATCTATAAGAAATGACCCCATTCCTCACTTAATTAATGGCCTGAGTAAACAGTTTCTTAATGAGTTTATGGTCTCAATCTTTAGTTTCAAGCCTTCTGCAATACAGCATGATGTTCATTTTGTAAATTGTGGTCTCATTTAAAGTAAAATAGATCATAAAGCAGGGTATGCTTGATGACGAAAATGGTGTAAAAGACAGAACAAGATTTAAAAGGATTAACAAGATGAAAACAATGTGAAAGACGCAATAAGACAAATCGATGTAAAGGACGTGAGAATTGCAGTTGGCAAGCACTGGACACTACAACGACATAAATATTCCACAACAGTGCATTAGTGGCAACAAGAACATAGCAGAGAAAGGCTGACAGTAACCAAGACATCTCTGACTTAATGTGACTAATGCTTCAAATTGAATGTAAGTAAGGTTTCACTTTGCTGAATGTAATATCTTTCTTAAATTAGTTAGCCCTTGGCACGGGTTACCATGGTTACCCAGTAGCCACTGAAAGAGACATGCAGGCTTGTGACATCATCAGCCCGTCCTCACCACAGCACAGCTTCTGAAGGGTACCTCGTGCATCAGTATGTCAATAGTCGACAAGCTGGGATGAAAAAAAGTCGAACCATCACACTGAAAATGGCACGTTACCCTTACCTGACTGCTAACTGGAAGAACGTAAACAAGCTAGCAGCTGTTTTTCTTTTTCAGGGATTTAGCCACTTTAATGTCAGGGCTCACCTTCCCACAAACCAAGTTGTTTTTTTCTCCTATAGCAGAATAATAATGTGTGTCCAGCTATGTCACACAAGATAACCAAGTATTTTCACATAATGCACCAGTGCTTGAAACGACACATCTCCACCAACGCAGTCCCTCGTGACTTTTAACCCAGTGCCATTGTTGATCTTAACACCTGCTAACTGCAACTGTCACATAAATGCAGTTAAAAGGTGAGGTCTGAGATGTACTGAAAATGTGACAAGTCCTTCATAACGGAAATATTCAGGTAAAGTGGCTGAACTGTTTACTGAAGTAAGAAGCTGACAGAGGAAGGGGGGCGAGCTCTTCTCAGGTCCGGAGGTGACGATAAAGGACCACATGGAGATGTTTAGTCTGAAATATTTCCAAGGTAACAGAAACATTAAGAAATCGCTTCCCTCAAGGTGCAGCTCAAATGAAGGCCGGAGTCAAAGATGGCTCCCAGTTTTTTTTTTCTTTTTTTTTTTTAAGAGCAGCAGCAGCTGATCCTCCGCTCTGTCTGGTTAACGTTTTTTTTTTTTTCCTCCAGAGTTCAGATGCTCAGACAGGTAGAGAGTTGGATTCCTGCTGATAGCAGGTGCTGCTGTCCTCTCGTCTCCGTTAAGTGCCTCCTCCTCCTCTCTTCCATTTTCATATTTCCACGCATGGCTGCCTTGACATTTAGTACAGAGAAATTGACTGTTTTCAGGGACTCTCAGGGGAGCGCTGTATTACTTTGTCCTGTCAGAAAAAGATGTCATGAAAGGAAGGTGATGTCAGTTCCGCCGGGTTGTTTATTGAATTTACGGCGCCATTATTTCGGCACTCAGCATGATTGTATTCATATTATACCCCATCCCGCCAAGGTCGCCGGCACACCACTCGCCTGGTGACCTTGCGCTCGGGGCCCCCGGGGGGCCGGGTTTAACCAGAGAGACAGGGACCCTTCAGCTTTCAGCTTTGATGGACAGTCAAATAAAGCCTGGAGCTCAATGACACACCAATCAGCCCGTGTCAGAGCCAGAGGAGAGCGGCGGTGGTGGCGGCTGCCGCAGTGCTGGTGATGAGGTGAAAACAGCCGCTTTAGACCGCCGACTCAACAAAGACTGACTGACTTACTGTATGTCTTCACATGGCGGCCATCGCTGAGGTCACATGGCGTGGAATTGCGGCATTGATCAGCGATGAGGGTGACAACGGGTGTGTTGTTGTCGTTGTCTGACCACCAATCACAGGTAAGAAGCTCAATCGTGCAGAGAGAGGGAGGGCTCGCTCCTCAGGGTGAGGTCACGGTTCCTGTTTGACTCTGCGGCCGTGACATGTCAGCATCCTGATCGTAAGACTGATCCTGGTTTCCATCATATTCAGGATTTCATGTTTACATGAGGAACCAGGTCACATGATGCTGAACCCCTCAGCAGGTTCTGTCATTTCTGAATCAGCTGAGTTCTTTCAACAGTTCAGGCTTGTTTTAAAGCAAAAAAATCATCAATTTGCAATCTATGCAATATCTATTATCTACATCTTCTAGTCTTAATTGTTTCTAATCTGCACTGCTCCACTTTGTGTAAAGAAAACATGAGTCAATTATAGACAAAATATGACTTGATAAGGACAATTTCCATCATCGTTAGAGGAATAATGGAGTTTTTTGAATCAGTGATACAGTTTTAAAATGTTGGAAAATCCCACCCAGAGCGACACTTCAAAAATCATCAATCTCACAACTGAACCTCTTCATGGCAGTTTGAGAAAACAAAGAAGTCTTTCACTTTCCCTGCTGATGAACAGAGTATCACCTAAGGATGTCAGTGATGAATCATTTATCGATTGATCGCCGTTGAGAATTTACCTGATTAGAAATGTATTCATCAATAATGCAGGCTTATGGACAGCAGCAGCATTTCAAGCAAGAGTCTCGTTTTTTTTGTTTACCTGGTTTGTGCTTCATGCATTAATGTTTAACATAACTAATGTGCTGGTTGAATTCTTTAAATAAAACTAAAACTGAGAAAAAAAGTTTGCTATCTTATTTTTTATTAATGATAAATTGATGAATTGATGGTATATGTTTTGGAAAATGCGCAAAATTTGTGATCCTTGAAGGACATTTAGACGTTTATTTGTTGCCCATGTGAAGGGTGTAGATCTCATTATAACTGGAACAGCGGATGAATTTAGCCCTGGACTTATATGCTATTAGGAAGACAGGTAGGGTAGGTCAGCTCAATTTATGGTAATTATATACATTAATACAGCCTCTGCTCCTGCCGGCCTTTCAAGTGGACACACCATTAAACCAAACTGTTCTAAAAGCAGCTGTGTCATGGTAGGGCTGGATTTTTTAACAGTAAAAAAAAGTTGACTCTTTTCTGATTCACTTTGATGCACAATATCGATTCTGGCCTCAGTAGGATTGATCCCAAAACAGGAGTCTCTTTCAGTTTTTTCTACCATGTTTTACTATTTTTATTTCATAAAACAGCAGAACTGTGCAAACGAAGTTCAGTTGTGCAGTGCATGTGCTCTTTGCTCCTCAACTTCTGTCTGTGTCTGTGTTGAAAACTGGTCACCATTCACTTCAACTGTTTGAGAGATTTTGCAGCACTGTTTTCCTGTGAAACTCCAGCAGTGATGGTGAGTAGATAATGACTGAATTTTCATTTTCAGGTGAACTATCCTTTTGAGGACACATCAAACGGAACTTCATCCTTCAGTTTATCACAAGCATTCAAAATCAACTCATTTTTAGATACATCATTTCCCCTCTACAGGAAAATCTGTAATCTGAAAGTAACTATAGTAACTAAAGCTGTCAGACAAATGTCGTGGAGTAACAATTATGATACTGAGATGAAGTGGATTAGATGGATAAAGCACAAAATTGAAATATGCAAGATAAATAGAAGTGCCTCATATTTGCACTTAACTGCATACTTGTGTAAATGTACTTAGTTACATTTCATTACTGCAATTAAGCAAAAGAAATAAATAGAAAAGCATCACTCAAAGCACTTGAGTGCAAAGTAATAACTGACTCAGTGTATCAATATTTTCATCAGCTCACATCCTCCCTGGTCTGGGTGGTAAGAAAGATGTTCAGAGAGGCTTTGGGAAGAAGAATCAACATGAAATATAAAAATTGCTGCAGACAGAAATAGGATTTTGAAAAGTGAAACATGTGACCCCCCCTCCTCCCCGCAGCCTGAGTGGAAATGACACCCTTGATGCCACACATCAGAGGGCACATTCTGGTGGTCATTTGTGCAGTGTGGTGGTGTAATGTTGGACTGAACACGGTGGTAAAAAGGCTTGAATAATAAACTTTCCCATTTACAAGTTGAATAAAGATGAACTCTGAACTGTGAGTGTCCTGCTGGAGAGCTGCAGATCACCGGGAGAGGAAGAATAGTTTTGAATTTGTCAGATGAATGAGCTTCAGTAGTGAATGAGAGCAGGAGAGATGTGTGATGTGATTGTGCCCCAACAGATCAAGAGTTTATCTCGTCTAAATCCTTATATACAAAATACTGAACTCATCCTGGCTGCTGTTTATACTTCTGCACATGTTCGGTTCTCTTTAATGATTTTTGCTCTATTTAAAGATTCACTGTGTTAGATTGAACAACATTTATTCACAGAAAATGGCAGAAATGGAAAATAAGAATTGCAAGTTTGTTTTCATTGGTGTATAATCACCTGAAAAGAAGAGTAAGTTTTTGTTGACAGAGGTTCTACATTTTTCCTCATGAAAGGAGCCCCTCTGTGAGATAAGTCCCTGGTGTCTTTTCTTTGTAAGTCCCTTGAAATAATTTGACTTTTACTTTTTTTTATTTACACTACTACATAGTAATGTAAGAGAGCAAGACAAGAGAAATGTATTAGAAAGATATTTGGCATGTTCTTTTTTCTAGTTTACTTTTTTTTAAGATTGCCCACTGTACAGAAACATATGTTGATGTATAGATACGTGTGTATTCTCTTGATGACCTCCATGACTCATAACATTTTAAATAATATACAGTTACATTATAAATAATATACAATTTATTACCATTGTGACAGCCCACTGTTCTGGTTTCCTCTGCTCCTGTTCTCCTTTTGGGAGAACATGGGTGGGTCATCTGAGGAACTGGTTGCACCTGAGATTTGGGAGGGGCCAGAAGGTATAAAAGATTCTGCTCTGGCTGATTGCATTTTTTCTCTGGCTGGGCTGCTGCAGCAATCCTTCATTGGCTTCTCACCGTTTTAGTATTTTATCTGGCCAACATCAGCTGTGTCTCCCAACCACCCAAACACCACTTTGTCCGAGAGGCCCCGGGGGCTGAAGCGTGACCAGGCTCGCTGCGTCCCAGCTGCTGCGGCACGAGCAGCCTCATTCTGTGCCCACATCTTCAACATCATCATCTTCTTCTGCTGCTGCTGAATTCTGGTGGTTCTCTTCTTCTTTGAGTCACACATTTTTGTCACATGATCCGTCATAATGTCTCCTACCATCCTGCTAGTGAAAACCAGAAAATCTCGTCATAGATGGGGAAGTGTTTTGTCTTAAATAATGGAAAATCTAATCAATAGTAGGGAAAGAGTCAAAATGTTCAACTTGACAACAGAAATAAACATGTTTACAGCAGTAAAAAGGGTTTTTGGTCTCTGTAGTCAATTTCCCCGTTCATGACAACTCCACACAGGGCTGAAGTTTCATGAACATCACCACTTTAAATGATATTAAGGCTTAAAGTTATGAATAATTAAGGGCAAGGCCGCTTTGAGTGACAGGTGGGTCCCATCACAGGAGGCTAGCTGCTAGGTAGCAGCTTCATTTGGATGCCTCAGTGGCACCCATACGTGACCTATGTTCCCATTTTTGGATTAGCTGGGAGTCAGGTACTACCAAGACAGGACAGCCAGAGCCACTCAGAAACCTGTGGGTCACGTCACTTTTGTGGTTTCACAAATAGTCTCTCCTGCAGACTTGGAAGGGATGATAGAGGCTAGATGGCAGTTTCCAACCCATGAAAATTCTACTTGTTGGTCCAACTAATTTTATTAAAATGACTTAGTATTTGTAATTTGCATCCATCTTGATAATTTATTTTGAAATCTGTGTCTTGTAAATCCCACAACTTCAGAGATGAAGTTATATATTTAGACATATATATTCCTTTAAAAGAGAAACACAGAATAACAGCCTCATAGGAAGGATATTTTTGCAGTGAACAATTTTCCAGCTGATCCCAAATCATGAAAATCACCAAATTTGGAGAAAATACTTGCCACCTAACAGCAGAGTTATAAAGTACTCTCTCCAGCCTTAATGGTGTATTTTTTCCTGCCAAACCGCTGTGATGAATTGCTGCTCCGTTCTGTTCCAACCACACACACACTCTTCATGGCCATATTCTCCCTGACAAACCAGCACAGACACATTATCAAATGGCAGCTATAGGCTGCAGTTATTTAAAGGTTGTCATGTAATTACTGCTCAGCAGCAGCCCTCATCTGAAGCCCTGGATGCTCTCAGGCTGGATTCAGGGTCAACATGAGAAAGCGGCAGCTGATTTTAGTGGCCGCTCTCAGTCCACTATCACACAGGAGCTAATGGGTTTTATGGAAGAGACCTCGGCGCTGCAAAACAGCCACGAAGCTTCAAAGAGTTCTCCAGCTAATGCACTCATCCGTGGTAAAATAGTAACATGCAATTATCGATGCCAAAATGGCACCTCCATCCACGTCCATTTGTGGTTCACATCACACGGAGGATAACATCTATGTTTTGTAATTAGTATAATTAGCATTTCTCCTTGGCAGGTTGCACCACGTTGTGTTCAAAGTCGAGCTGACGTGTTGGTAATGATAACTGTGACGGATTTATCCCCTTGATGTTTCATCAATCACGCTGAGATTTTCAAAAACACAACTGTCCTTCCAAAACTGGAGTTTTTATTCAGTGATAAACAAGCCCACCACTGCCAAAAAATTTACATTTTACCACTGCTGTGCCCCAATTTACATATACTTAATACTATAAAGCACACACTATTCAGTAATGTTCACTGTGAACTAGTTTGGCTGTGAGTGTGCTGCACCTTTTTTCTTAACGGAGAGATACGACCACTAATAACCGTGACATTTAAAAAGCATTATGGTATGCAGTAAATACTTTAATGTATATATATTATATTCTATGCTACAATTTATATAGGGTATAATGTTAAATATACTGATTTTTTTACATTTGTGATGATACAGTGAATAATTAAAGGAAAACTTCTGCACTTTTCATAAGTGTCTTGTGAGTGTTGATGTTAAATGTCATCAGTTAAAGCAATAAATTCCTCAGTGCTGCGACATCATCCAAAGTTTTCCTGCTCACAAAGCCGTGCACCAGTGCCTACATGTACCAGGATGCACTGAGGGTGAGCTTGTGACTCCTTCACCCATGCTGTTGTGTTATCAGCACCTTAGCCTATAGCTTTTACTTTGTCAGGCAAACCATAGTGTTAGGAGACAAAATTACTCATCCAGACGAGAGAAGTCTACAAATCCAAGCTGAAATGGTCTGTAGTTCTTCCCTAACAACAATGACATCACTGTGACATCACTGGATTCAGGAAGAACAACATTTACAGCAAAAGAACTGTCTTCTTGTTCAGTGTAGCAGCACTGAGGAATCCATTGCTTCAGTTCAGACCTAATTTACCATCAACACTGACTGGACATCCACATGAAAAGTGCAGAGGTTCGCCTTTTAAGTCTTCTCTGTCGAGGCTTTAAATCTAGTCAAATAATTGACAATTAATTATGAAAGTTAATTCTTGACCTTTCAAACCTTTTTCTGCTTATCTGCTGTCAGGTCGCGATGGCAACAGGCGAAACAGGGTCCAACTACCTGAAAAAAAGCTCAGGTGGACCTTTAGTTATTGAAAACTGGTCGAACAATGACCAATTCTGGTTTGGTCGAGAAAATCTTCAAGTTCTGGTGTGTGACTGAACTGCACCATTGGCAGAAATGGAATATAATATTCATAAGTAAATATTTGTTAGTGTATAATCACCTGAAAATAAGAATTATGTTTTCCTCACCTGAGAATGAGCCCTTCATATCAACAGAGGGAGCTGATCCTCTTCAGTGGAGTCTGTTCTGTTGCACCACCATGTTTCTACAGTAGCCCAGAGTGGACAAATCAAACACTGGCTCTAGAATCAGCCATCCTGTTTGCTTGTCCTTTAATTTACTGTGTTGGAAGTGAAAATATTCTAGCTGTGCGCATCATTTCTCTTCTCTGTTTCTCAGATGTCCGACCTCGCTCTCACGCCTCATCTGACATTTTCTGTGAGTGGAGTCTGGTGGCTTTAATGAGAACAATAAATTGTCTGTTTCTGGTCAAACAAAAAGGATGTTATTCTTTAACAAAAAGTCTCTATAGGGATCCCTTCTATAATGTTGTCAGACACTTAAAATAACCATCTGAGCCTGTTAGCAGCGAAACAAGCACTTCTAGTGGACATATTTTGACCGTGCAGTTTACACTGCAGCCTGTTTCACAGCTGACGAATGCAGCCGTTTCCTTTAGCAGTGTTTGCACCAGCATCAGTAAACCTGATGCACAGACAGTTCAGAAATTCTGGGATGTAAATAACAGAATGGGTTCAAGCCAACTTCAGAACTGATCTTTACATCGAGTCTGATCGTGTACTAGAATGTTTTGGCTCAAAATGTTGATCTGTTATAAATATATTAACAATTAGAACGTCCCTCTTCAGTCTGTTTATTAATGATGTCAGTCAGGCCCATCTGACAGCAGTAGAAAATCTCTGGATGGATGTGCCACTTTCCATCTGTCCATCTAGACTGTTTTGTTGTGAGTTGCAGAGTTTTGCAGTTATCGACTGTAGAGATGTCTGAAACTCTGCAGCTCATGCCAATAAGATCTAGATGAATAAATATCACTACAGGCCATGGGAAAAATTATATGTATTTTTAATTTTGGGATGAACTGCCCCAACATATCATCTCAATTTTAGTTAAATTTAAAGGAAAAGACTTGATTAATTTCCTTGAAATATAAAGCAACTGCATACAAAACGTTTTAGATCATTCATTCATCATTTTTAGGTCTTTTTGTTGTTTCTTCTAATTGTTTCCTTGTTGACAAGTTTGTTTAGTTTCAGCTTACTTTTTTTTTTAAATTATTTAGCCAAAATCTGGAATCACTTCAATCGGTGAGGGTTTTATGTTGGTGGGACATATTCTGACATATTATTCCTGCTGTGACAATTTCACTTTTACTTAAAAGGTTTCTTATTATATTTTATTAACTCCTGTTGTGATTTGGCTTTTTGTTTTTCTTTCTTCTTTTTCCTTGGCGCTTCTACTGGGTTAAAAGGCGTATTTCTCTTGAATTTCTACACATTTAAACTGGCTGAACTCATCTTTTGATTCCTCTGGTGTGTTTCTGCTTGTGTTTTTTTTTTTTTTTTTTCCTATGAAATCAGCGTCCTGATGGAGGTCAGGTGAGACGCAGCATGAGGCAGCTGCTGCTCGTTGGACTTCACCAAGTGAGCTGAAGTAGAAGGTCAAGCTGGTTTGGTTTCTTATGCATGTTTATTTTTATTTCTTTTTTTAATTTTTAGTCTTTCCACTGGCACATTTTGTTAAAACATTGATTTAAGTTCCAAAAGAAATTTAATCAGTGAAAGGAGTAATGACTTTAAGCCTGTTCTTAAATGACCTTTTGTTAATTTAGTCTTCCCTGTAGCTGATGTTAATGGTTAATTCCAACAAGTATTTAAACCCAGGGTTTGGTCACTGGCAGGCTTTTGGTTGTGGGCAGGAATTGAGGCTCTAATGCTTCAGTTAATCGAGTTTGTGGGTTTTTTTTTTTTCCTGTGGAACGTGGTTGTTTTCACAGAACTGAAATTTAAGTCAAATTAAAGCATTTTGTCACAGGAAAGAAAGATTTGATGCTGCTGCTTCATCACAGAAATATTCCCTCCAGAAAAGCACAATTCTACATTTTAAAGCACAGATTCAAACCAACGATGTCTGAGTTCATCTCACTTTTACTGTCTGTGGCTCTGAGCTCCGAGCCCATTGGTTCCTGCTGATGATGTAAATTTAAAAAATGAATAAATCTCACATATTTAGGTTTTGTTTGTCCGGCAACTGTGCTCTTTACACCCTCATCCTAAAATGCTTTGAGATTCATTGCCAAAATGACTATCATTGTGCAAACAGCAGAGTACTATATTTTTTTTTTTTAAAAAGATAGTGGGATGCTTCTAAAGTGCTGCTGTTGGTTAATAACTGCATTTGAACAGGCTGAATCATTTCCAAACCCTCCACAACAGATCAACAGACAGAACACAGGAAACAAATGGATACTTCAAAAATATATAAAGAAAGCTCAGAAAAGCTGACAAATGTCACGTTAACATCACTATTACACAAATCAGTGCTCTGAAAATAGTCTGATATGGTGGTCAGTGTCTCAGTACAAGTGAAATACATCAATAGTTTTGAGTCACTCTTTTGTTGTTTTACCAACTGTTTTATTGATAATTTTCTTGTTTAGATAAACTTGAATCTTTGAGTTTTACACAAACCCACAAATTTGTCTTTCAAAAAGTATAAAGTAAACCTGTTGAGATAAAAGTCAGAAATGGTTCATTTTATTTTCAATTGGAACAATTTAATTTTCAGTCACCCAAATAATGAAAAATCAGTTTCACAGCTCCCTGTGAACAATTTTGAAAAACTATTTTTTGGGTAAATTATCACAAAAGAGGTTAGCAGCAGCTTTTTTTTTTTAGTTTATTTCAAAACTGAAGAGTTTGATTTAACGTGTAACACAACAACGTCAGTGTCCATCCTGCTGCTGCCAGTTTAACGGTGGAACAACCGTTCTGTGTTCATATGTTTAATACAGAACAGTGAGGTGAAATAACAGCACAATATTTCTGCCTGCAACAGGTGAAAGCTAAACGGTTTAGCTTCGGGGAGCAATTGGCCAACTTTTGAAGGTTTCCAGTGTACCTAGCCGATATCTGGATAAAAGATAACGGATATCAATGGATAAGAACTAAATCATCAACTGACAATAGCTGATGAGTTGAGAGACTGCTTTCTATAAACAGAAAGCAGAATGCTTCCAGTCCCAAAATCTTGTCCCTTGCCTTCAGATTCTGCATCACATGCAAGATATCTGTCGATAGAGATTAGAGTGTCTGATTATGGTGATGTATATCTCAGTGGTACAGATATTAGACTCTGGGATGTTGAAGAGTCTAAGTCAGATCAAGCGATGAGTTACCTAAAAAACATAAGAAACTTTTGTTTGTTGACCTTTAGTTTGATTTCATTAAACTCGTAACAGTGAGACTGGCAGTTAGTGTATATATACATATATGTGTGTGTATATATATATATTATGGTCTTTTGGGAGCAATGGTTGCAGAACCCTTGGTGTAGGACAAACTATAGTGGCTGCAAAACTTGCGAAAAATATGAAGGGCCAAATCTATCAGTGTTTGTCTATTCTGGGCTACTGTAGAAATATTACAGCATGGTAGGCTTGTGGAAGAGGACCTACAGCCTACATAGATAAATGGTTATTTAAAAAAGACATCTATATGAATATTTCACATCTGCCAATAGATCCTCCTAAATGTTACACATTTGTTCTTTAATACAAATACAGTATACCCCGGTTACCTGGGGAAATATGTGCCACTTCCCTGCAGGTACAGGCTGTGGTTGATTCATTGAAAAGTAGGTTGCCAGACATTTTTTAAGGCTGATTTGGATTAACTCCTTTATATGACACGACAGGCCAGAAATGGCTGTTCTCTCTAAGCGCCTCTAAGCTTTTTTGTTTCAAGAAAATAAGATTCCAGGAGTCAATATTCTAAATGAGTTGTAAAGATGGAGATTGACTTGAACCGTTGAATGGAAGCTGTGATGATTTGCAGAAAAACGTTTCCTTTTTGCTCATCTCTTATTTTCCCTGCAGGGGAAAATGTGTCTGAGCGCATGTTAACTCCTTCAGATTCCTGATAATGTCTCAGAACTGCAGAGAATATTGACTTTCTAATGCGAGCTTTTACAATGGCACCAGTATGAATGAATGTTTCTTCATTAAGAAGTTAAAGCCTCCTTGGTATACATTATGTAAACCAGCACTCAATACACCTCAGGTGTGCACTTAATTCTGCTCTCCTCCAACCTCACCAATAGCGTCATTAAAACTCCATTATGCATAATAAAGGAAAGAGAACTCGCTCTGAATTGCTGAGAGCCAAAGTATATGGCATGATTCTCTGAAGTGCTGCTGGGAAAAAAAGACTAATTCTGGGTCTAACTCCTCACAAATGAAAACAAATGAAGAAATGCAAATAAGAGCACTGTATCAACACTGAACAGGATCACCTGGATGCAGAGTGGGATGACAATATGTGAATTGATGACACGCATGTGAAAGCCAATTCAAACTTTCCTCTTTTCTGGCTTCATGTGGAGGACTTTTGTCCTTGGTGTTCCCGCTTTTTTTCTGGTTTGGAGTTCTTTTTTGTACCAAAATTCAAATCCTGCAATTGAAACCTGCAATGACTCAACAAACTGTCCAAAATCCATTGAGGCCTCGGTCACACCTGCATTTTTAACAGATTTCAGACCGAAATCACTTAAATTAAATGTAATCATTACAGTCAAAGAACTCAGACCATACTGAGAACCAAAGCTATGAGCTGTGAGACTAGACATTTCAGTGAGAAGTGAAAGTGAAAATGGCACCTCAAGAATAGACTTGATGGCGATCAAAAAAAAAAAAAAAACACCTAAAATTTCCATGAAAAAGTTCACAAAGTTCTTATTGGTTATGTATTTCCTGTAAGATGAGAAGCAAAGAAGAAACTTCTCGCGGACACTGATTGGCATTTGCAGTAGCCAGTAGCACACATGCATCGTGGGGGGCACGCCCCCTTGCACTTTACCTGGACTGAGAGCTCCAACTGAAGACATGCAGACCAAAACCAACAGAGGCCAGTTTGATGACAGGGAACAGGCTACAGTACCGAGCTGGTTTTCTTGCTGGCAGTTAGCAATTAGCTCACTTACTTTAGAAAAACAATATTCCTGATTAGTTTCCAAGGCTGTCTTCATCTCAGTGAACAGGCGTGCTCACAAGCTGCTGGGCCCAACAGCAGCCAACGGTTACATTAGTTACTTTATCACAAAGTAAGCTAAAGCTATCTGTCTATCACAAAAGCTCTTTCATTACATAACTGAAGCTGAGCAGCTAGAGGACATTAGAGGGGAAGCCAGAAGATATTTTCTCTGATTCCTCTGATCCAATTCAGTGAATAAAGTTTTGTTTTTGTACAGTAAGAGCTAGAAACACTGCAGTCATTTACAGTGAACGGATGTCGTTTCATGCTCCACTGCGTCATAAGCAAAGCATGGATCAGTCCCCCAACTGTCAGGATAAATCCAGGTGAGGAAAGTTTAAGGCAGCACTTGCCCCTCCCTCATTACCAAAACTGAGGTGCCTTTGAGCAAGGCCCTTAACCCCAACCGCTCCAGTGGAGCGGCTCAGTGGCTGCCAGATCACACTGTGGTTATACCGGGCAGCTTCCAGGTGTGAATCTGATCAAGGCATTCCTGCAAAAGAGAGGACCACCACAAAACCAAAAAAAATCCATAGTTTTCCAGAGAAAGACAAACTCTAAAATATTTAAGAATATCAAAACAAGTTTTTGTCATTGCTGGGCCACATACTAGTGCTTAGGTGACAATAATAAAAAGGTGAAATTCAGACAAACATGACTTTGCTGAAGCCATACTTTTGTCAGCCAATCAGATTTGAGAATGAGTAGTAGGATCTGTGGTATGAAGTAAACTACATAAACTTTCACTTATTCACCATAGCAGTCCACCAAAATTTGTTTCTGTACAAATCTGAGGCTAAAAACATCCAGATGTTTTGAAAGTTTCTTCTACTTTCATCAAGTAAGAGCACTACTGTTCTGCAGTGTTTCTGTTTTGAGTGATGCTGTTAACGGTGACTTTCGGAGGAATGTGTCTGTGGTTCTCATGGTGGTTGCTCGTGGTTTCTTGCAGCAACTGCAGCTGTTGAACATGGAGCTCTGGCACTGAATGCTCAATACATATCTGTCTGCTCCTGTAAATTTAAACGTACTACCAACAAGAAGCACTACCCTCTTCTCTAACTGATGCATCAGTTCTTAAAGCTCCAAGATCAAACTGAAGTTGTTCAACATGGATCTAAGCTGTACAATTTAACATTTGTATTCATGAGTGATCTTCACATTAAAGTCTCATGGCATTAACAAAACATGGATACTGAGATCGTTCCATAGTTCATCAGGGGGAGGAAAGATGTAGATTGTGAAGAGCTTTCTTCTTACAGCAGTGACATGCTGAACTCATGTGAAAAACACCATCGACATGGTGCATATTAAGAACCTGGGGCAAGGTGGTGTTCTTAACACCACATACAAGTTGGTTTGAGGCTGTGGGCAAAATTGAAACATTCAGTGTAGTCCACTGACTGCACTGTAGTACTGAGTACTTAAAGGCATCAGAACATGTACAGTATCCCGTTCTCTTCAGTCTGTGACACAAACAACATGCAGTGCGTACGCTGAAGCCCAGTTTTGTGTGTAGCAGTCCTTCCCATTAATCCATCCATAGTCGGATGACCTTCGTCATCATGGTAACAAAAATAAACATGGTTAACATGAAGCAGTCAGGTATATTTAGGCAACAAAACTACTTGGTTATGTTTAGGAATGACAGTTGCCCTCATGTATGATTGTTTTCTTAAATTTATCTTATATTTGTTCTTAAACAAGACAATAAGAGGAACATAAGAAAATACTACATTCATGAAACTTGCCCTGACAGCCAGGTCTGTTTTTATCCACTTGAGTGTGCTGATTAATCGCGTTTGCATATTACCGTATGGAAACACCCCAACAAATCCATCACCCCTCTCCAACTTTTTAACAAACATGTGCACACTGGAGCATCACTGGAGAGATTTCTTTGCTGAGGGTGTGCAGCCAGGTTGTGCACTTCTCCCAGCCAGCGGGCCGACGTCTTCACGAATCTGTCCATCACATTATTTTGACAGTTATCAAATAGTTTTTAATTTTTGAGAAAGGGGACTAGATGTGTAGATGGTGCCTCAATGTGCATGTGATTACAGTGGATTTATCAGTGTCTGCTGATCAGTGGTGTCTGTAAACTGAACTGTGGTGTAAATCAGACAACTTCAGGAAGCGCACACGTGTTTGTTTGGGAATTATCCCGCCTGACTACTGATCAAAGCGTGGACTGAGATGTCAGAATCTATGTGGACGTTTCACAGCACAAAACACAAGTTGGCTTCTGTGTCAAGTGTGGATGAATGCCCCAAAACATCTTATATTGTTTGCATGAACAATGTATGGTCAGATCTGTGTGTATGAATCATTCATGTGTGAGGCCTGTTGAGTTTTGATTTCACATGAGACATGAACCCCGTCCTGTGTTTGTTTGAGCCATCTATCCACACCAACTTCCTCCATACATGGACTAATGTAGTCCCATGAGAGGCTTCATTACCTGACATCTTCTCAATGGGAGGGACCGGCATATCACCTGCATGCAAAAATGGACTTTGGTGTATGCGAGGCATGCAATCTCAGAGTCTAAAGTTCTAATTTTTTGTATGCAGATTGAAGAGACTGGGCTGCATATAAAACACAACACAGAGTAGTTGGAGCCAGGATGTCAGCAGGGGCCCACAGCTCAATTTTGCCCTGGGCCCCCCTCACAGGTTAATGAATAGTTGAGTAGATGGTGAACCTCCTAGTTAAGATTTGATGTGTTTATCAGAAGTTCATGCTGAATATCAGCACTGATCGAGGCCCCAAACTAGAATTTTCCGTCATCAGCCCAAAGAGATGAATGAAGGGTGGAGATGCTCATTAATTTGACGGTGACGGTCATGTGAGATTTTAATGACTACGACTGATTGCTCACCATGTTAAGAAACATCAATAATAAAAAAGACAGGATAAGCTTTTGGGGTTGTTGCTCTCTGTCAAAACTCATCTTGTGCCTATAAAATCTTTACGAGCTGCAGAGGAAACTGCCACGGAGCTTCGTCCTGGTGACAGCGAGCCGCTCTGAGGTCTGTGGCGCCGTATGGAAGAGAAAAAGTTGAATCAGGGATGAAATGGGATGTCCTTCACTTCCTTTCTTCCTCCAGATAAAAAATAAATAATGCTTCAGCTGCTCCGAGTCCGCTCAGAAAACATGACTTCCTGTATCGCCGGGCGTGACAGACATGACAGGCGGAGCAGTTAAGCTGACACTCAGCCATCCTCTCTGTCATGTCGAGAGCAGGGGGAGGTCAGGCGTCCTGACAGCCGCCGGACACGACGAGCCGCTCAGCCTGACGAGTCACCTTCCATCCACCTCGCCAAACTACCAACTTCCTGACATAACTTCCTGCCGCTGCCGCTCCCTCTTGCCTCTGACGGATGCCGCTGAGGACGTCACCGCCGCGGTCTGGAGACAGCCGCTGTCAAGGAGGGAGGAGGCGGGGGGTCGGCACATGAAGGGAGACAGAGTCAATTAAAACTAATAGGAAACAAGAGAGCGTTCAGGGTCAGGCAGGACACTGTGTGTGTGTGTGTGTGTGTGTGTGTGTGTGTGTGTGTGTGCGCGTGTGTATATATCTTTTGTGAGGACCAATTAGAGTTTCAGAGCAACAGACATTTTGTCTGCTCCCCACTTTCTGTTTGAGGGATACAGTTTTTTTTTTAGGTGCAGGATCTAACTTAACTGTGTATGTTTAACCCGACATCTACTTTTCTCCATCCTTAAAGTAGCAATCAATATTTTTACACGAATAATGGGTCAAATAAATGTGTAATGTGAAAAGAGTCACTCATTGTGACAAATCCACAGAGAATTATCTTCAACTCTGCAGCTCTACTGAGCTTTTTATCCTCTTTAAAGGAGCAATATGTAATAACTGCACGTGCAAAGATGAGGAAACGGTGAGTCAGAGCCATAGATGGTATATTAAATAGTTTGAAATTCTATTTCATATAAGATCTATGGTTGAAGCATGTTGTTTTTCTCTGCCTCCTCTACCCAGACTCACAGATTCTGACTTTAATTTGATAATTGCAGGTGGAGATGAGTCCTCCATTGTAAGTTGATCAGCTGTTCATAACTGTGTCAGTTGTTTGTCAATGTAAAGTTAAGCCTGTTATCCTGAAAACAAAAGCTCACTGCTCTGAAAATACACATTCTGAATTCCATAGGACTGGCTCTTGTAAATTGACCCAGCTTTTTGATTATAAATGTGCATTGTTTTCTTTTTTTATGTAATGTACTTTTGTTGTTTTTACAAGGTTCATTTGCTTTATTTATTACTTCTCCAGTCAAACAATACCTGCATTCAGTCCTTTTGGTACCCAGATGTAGAAAGAAAAACTTTTTTATGTGGTTTTTCTTGCAGCCAGAGGCAGCTAAAGGCATAGATCATAGATCTGATTTGCACTGGTCACCCTCGAAGGATAAATAAAATAAAAAAATGTACCTCTCTTTCTCCTCCTTTCCTCATTTTCAGCCACAAAAACCTAATTGTGCCTGAATGAAGTATGAAGAACTCCACCGGCATCTGTATCTTTTTAAAGGCACCCGATACCCAGCCCTCGTCAGTGCCCCACTTGTGCCACCCAAGTCAAAAACATCTGGAAACGCCCCTGCTCGCCGTTGACCAGTGTATGAAATTGGGGCAAAAAGGGAGGTGAGCAACTTGAGACGTTTATGCTACTTGCAAAAAACACACAAAGCAAATTGGAATGAATAATATATTATAAAAATGTATTTTTCATAGTGAAATGTTAATCTCAATGATGAATGAGGCACAATGGAGGTACAGTTTCTTTCTGAAGACTTAAATAAAGTATATTTTTGTATGGTGCCACTTTGTTGTGTTTAGTAGGACTATATCTTTTTAACCTACATTTTTAAACACTGGTTTGTAAGAATTAATGTTCATAATTTAAGTAGATATGAGGAACGGTATATTAATTCTATTCCTGTGTGTGTGCATGCACATACTTTAGTCCACCCCAGTCCAAAACAAGTGTGGACATGCCCCTGCTGGTGCTTGTTACAGGTCCAACTTGAAGTGTATTTCATGCCGGAACTACAGGACTTTGTAGAGCTTGTGTTGATTGTCTCAGTTTCCACTCTGGCAGCAGTTACATGAGTCATTTGTTTTTCTTGCAGCCATTTCACAGTTTCCTCTTTGACTTTGGGACATGATCTGGTTTCTGATTGGCCCAATCATATTTGAAAATGTATTCAAGATGTAAATCCTCGTAGTTTGTTTTGTTGTTTTTTTTCCTTGATCAGACTTGATTAGAATCTGAATGTTTTTTGTGTCTACCTGTTTCTGGCAGTTTTGTTTTTATTGAACCCAGAGGGGAAATTGGTTTGTTAACAGCAGCAGTGAGGAGGAGGAGTACAGATTACAGAGCAAACAGTGAATAAAAAAATAAAATAAAATAAGGTGATGACGGGTATGAATACAAATAAAATCATATTAAAGTGTGTTTTTTTTATGATGGTAATAAAATATTAATGAAACATTGTAAAACTGTGGAAGAAAAGAGTAAATTATTGATTATGTCTCACAGATTAGCTAGTTATGTCTCACAGTGTGAAACTCAGTGAACTGGAGTTATGAATAAACAGAATACAGTAAAGTTGAGGGAAACGGATTCAGGAAAGAGCTGAAATGATTCACAATTTTATTACTGGAGGTAGTGATCAATAGAGCTGATTAACAAAATTCAAGGTTTGATTTGATATAATGTGGTACATTGATTTCTTACATTTCCAATGCAGCACAAGCAAGAACAAAATGCCTTAAATTTTCATCTTTAATCCATCCCAACACTCATTTTCATAAAGGCTATACAGAACTGAAATCCTGCCCACTGCCGGATTATTTTCTTTTTCTCGCCTGTCCAACCAAATAACAAAATATCTTCATTATTTAAAAAAAAAAAGCCTGATGTGTTTCGGCAACATTTTAATATCTGTTAGCAAGTGTGGAGCAACACTTAACACAAGAAATAAATCTACACTACTACAACCCAGCGCATTTTTTTTGTCCCTGAAATACATAAACTTGGAGTAGCATCTCAAGATGGAGCACAAACGTCTTTGCGTTCTCTGCTCTTGAATGCTGTGCTTTTTTTGTGTGTTTTTATCTTCTCTTTTTAGTTGCACCCACAAATGTCAAGCACTGCTGATTTATGACAGACGGGGACAGCTGGACATCGCTAAACTGCCATACAACACAGTATGCACTGGTTTTATTCCTCTGGACCTGGACTGAGCACAGCGCTCGAGCGATGAAGGTAGCCAGAGGAGACCCCCGCAGAGGAGAAAGCAAGGCAAGAGAGGCAGCCTTCATGCTAAGCTAATAGCTTGTGCTAATCGACCACTGCTACCGAGCCTGATGCTAGCTAACGTGCAGTCACTGGACACTATGCTGGATGAGTTGAGAGCCAGAATAACAACACAATGTGAAGTTATTAGTTACTCATATTCACAGAAACTATGCTGTCAGCCAAGGTGCTGGACTCAGCAGTCCAGCTGCAAACTCACTCCACTCATCGAGGAGACCACATGGCAGCCTCCCGTAAAGCTAAAGGTGGAGACGTGTGCATTTATTTGAACATTTATTTCATGCATTTATTTGCTGTGTTTTTAGTCGCCGTTTACATCCCACCACATGCTACCGCTTCAGCTGGACTCATCAACGCTCAGCTCCCCCTGGTGCTGTATTCATCATATCAGATGACAGGAAATGGGGGTAGAGAGAGAGAGGGGATGACATGCAGCAAATGGGCCGCAGTCAGGAATTGAATCGGCGGCTGCTGCAGAGGACCAGCAGCCACAGTATTTGGGGCACACGGTCTACCAACTGAAGGGCATCCCAAAAGTCCTGTTTGACCCATCCTTCCATCCCACCTCCTCCATATGCGGGCTTGCTCACTCTTTATACTGCATCACCTGAGATTAACAGCACATTAAAACCCTAGAAGAGGTCACTCAGCAGAATGCAGATCCTCACCATGTAATAAATGGTGAAGCACCTACTGCAATGTCACCACAACTGAGATACAGCCAGCAGAGATTTGCAAAGTTCTGTCAACATTAACAAGAAAAAGAAGATAGATAGATAATAGTAAAAAGATAGAAGATAATGAAGAAACTGGTTGTATAAAACAGAGCAGTAAGAAAAAAATGCTGCCTCACAGTTGTATGTCTCCAACAACCAGACAAGTTACAGTTTACATCTGTCCAAAGACACACAGTTCACAAAAACATAACAAACATGAGGTCACCATGACCTTAGCTTTTGACCACCAAAATCAAAACAGTTAATCCTCGAGTCTAATCGGACATTTGTGTCAAGTTCGAAGAAATTCCACCGAGATGTTCTTGAATTATCACATCAACAAGAATGGGTTGACCTGAGAACATAATGCCATAAAAACACAAAGTCATCGTCATTAAAAAAGGTTCACAGTTTACAGTTCAAGTCCAGAGATCATGCATGCACTATGATTGATTACATGATATCTTAATGCTGGAGGGGTGCCTCCAAAATGACACGACAGGTGTACCTGCAGTTTCAAAATTTGAAGCACAGGGGCACTGAACAAGCTGTAACATTTGACACATCAGGAGCGAGAACGAGCTGACATTTACATTCAACACTTTGACTATTTCCAGATACATTTCCTCAAAACTGCCTCAAACTGTGTCACTGTACATAAACCTGCTGGTTATTTTTTTTTAACCACATCAGAATATTAAAAAAAGGATCCTTACCCATGAAACATATCAATAATTCCAAAATCCTGGCTGTGGCCCTGGACGGGAGAATAAGCTGATTGGTTCTTGCTGCCCCTACGTCAGTGTTGTAACCCAGACTCACAGTTCTTTCACCACCCCACTGGATTGTTTCAACACCCCTAACCAATATGACTGTGCTTTTTAACACAGGATGAGGTTTCATAATCACATGAACAGCTCAAACCTGCTCACAACACTCTCTGTGAGTGTGCTTTAATTTCATGAGAGCAGGTGGATTAAATGTAAGAAAGAGGGTGAATCTGTAGCCACGAGAGATGATTTGAGAGTTTAAGTAGCTACAGATGCTTTCAAACCTTTAAAAATCAGCCACATAGAAGTGGTATTGTGACACTACTTGATATTCAGAGCTTCAGCCTTGGCCTCATTGACTCCATTCATTCAAACGGGGACTCCACGTGCAAAAGAAAAAAGGGGAAAGGGACAGTCAGCCACCATACCTCCACAATACCCTCCTCATTGAAAAGCACCTTGGGATAATGATGGAGGTGCTCCTAAGTGGCTCGGTGGTCAAGAGGAAGCAGGGCTTATCACGGTTGCCACGGCAACCGGCGTTGGAGAACATCAGACGGACGCAGATGTCTTGTCTCACTCTGTGTGCTCGCCCGGCCTCGTTAGGAAACAATCTGCAGCGGTTTTCATTTGAGAGGGGGAGAAGGAAAAAAAAAAAAAGCGAGAGGAACATTGTGTCTGAGCTGATGATGGAGAAGAATATTTCTGCATCGGCTCGAGCTGAAGCAATTATTGGCAATTTCATCACCCACGAATTCATGAACTGTACTGAAATCCATTTGTCCCGCTGCCACACAGGAGACAGAATAGGGTTTAATTGCCGTCCCGCGTCACCAAAACGAGCCTCATTCCTGCTCTGGCCTTAAATAAAGGTGGGGAGGTGTCAGGAAGAGAAAAGAGAACACAGCGGAGAGTTCATTCTGCTTTTATTATTTCAATTTGTGAGCACAACTGCCTGACATTTTAACCAGAGATGGTTGTCATCAGGTAGCGACAAGGGGCCCCGACCCATTAGGGAACATAAGGAGGACCTGCACACTGTGTCCCTTCAGTGTGACACTCGGATACATCACACACACCTCCATCCTCACACTCACCCACACAGCTACATTTTTCTTTCAGTTTGAGTGGGAGCATTTATTAGTCACTCTGTGGAGTTATTGTCAGGGACAGAAAATTTTAAATGTATATAAATAGGGATTGTAGGTATTGTAACTCTCTATTCAAATATGCACCCCAAACTGTGTCCTGAGAATCAGGTGTGGACATCGTCCAAATGTGCATTTTTACAGCAGCATTAGGAGATTGTCCGCATGAGAAGTATTCACACGTTAGAAGAAATCCAAGATTGTGTGGTTGAGGAGGTGGTCCCAGATTTGTGCCCCGACTTATCTGCACTGGTTGCTGTGGAAACGATGTATGCATCAGTAACTATTCATGCTGGTGATGAGGCCTACCAATGCAGAAGCATAAAATATGGAAATCCATCATTTTGCCCAACAAACAATAACATTGTTGCAATTGAGGAGTTTGAAACTTTACAAACTCCATCGGTCCGTCACTCTGAATTTGATGTCATGTTTAGAGTGGCACACAAGGATCACACCACTTTGAAATTCAAAGCGTTCAGACTAAGACGTATCTGTAGAAATTTAATTGGGAGTCACATTACGTCAAAATGGGGCTTTGATGCAATTTGCAGACTTTCCAAAATCAATCTCGACAGACTCTGGGCATGTCAAAAAAGACTTGGATTCCAGTCTGAACAAAACCTTAGACATCATTTGGGTGGGGTGTAAGGTCAGACCCCGAATTTCTCAGTGAGGGAGAAGAATAGATCTGCTTGTGGGAAAACCATGTTAAACAAAACATTAATCAACAGTGTGGTGGGAAACTTTATATGAAGGCATGAAAACAGCAGGCTAAAAAAGTGGGTTTTTCTGGCACAACGATTCAAGCACTCAATTTCTCAAATAAAATAGAAGTCCAAAATCTGTTAACTTCTGTTCCATACTCTAATGTTCTTAAATCATCTCAGAAACATTACCGTCTTGGAGACATATTTTGTCTGACAAAATTAAAATTAAAATACAAAATTAATGTGAAAGTGAAATTATAGTATCACCCTGTTTTAATCAGTCCTTGTAGGATTTTGTGGGCCTCTTTTGGAATTGTTGTGGCCTTAACTCCCCGATTTCATGTCTGCTTTTCTTAAAAATTGTGACGCAAAAATTGTGGGAGTGAGTGCTTTTTTTCAGAGTTCATTCAAAATCAAGGGCAGCTTGTTCCAGGGAGAATTAAAACTGCACTCTGTTCTGAGTGTTCTCAGTAACCTTACCAAAAAGCCTAAGGATTACAAAAAATCTAACAAAATCTGCTTCAAGTGTACCTGGGGGGGTATAAGCATAAAATCATAAAAAATATAAACGTGCACAAGAGTATTAATATAAAATGAATGAAATGTTGATAACAACAACAAACCTTGTGTTGTTTTCAGTCATGACAAATTAAAAAAGATAAGAATAAATAAAACAAACCTGACATGCCAGATTGTTACACAGAACTGACTGGGAAGCTGTCCTTAGAAACTGTTTGGAAAAGGGCAAGCACTTTAAAAAAAAACACTTGGCAGGATGAACCATCTGTCACGGCTAACATGAACTAACTTCATCCTGTCAGATCAAACTCTTGCAGAAGACAGTCAGGAGAAGAGCAAAAACTTTTCCATTGATAAAAGTCTTCAGTCACTTCCATGGATGCTTCTCGCTGTCAGCGCATATAAAACCACACCCATAGCGGGCCTCTAGGATGCTGATATGCAGATAACTTAAAGCTTGCAAGATGGATTCTTGCAATTCAGCTGCTTCACAAGATAATAATAATAAATTATTCTGCTGATTGAGACATACAGATATGTGCTACATGAATTTGCGGGAAGCTATGATTGGTCAGGGCCCCATTTCCCAGAGCCTTCATAGCGCTACGTGCATCCTAAGTTGTATTTTAAGGTCTCCCGGGTTGTTTCCCAGAGTTGGGAAGAGACCTTAAGATACTACTTACAATGCACGTAGCGCTACGAAGGCTCTGGGAAACGGGGCCCAGATTTGCAGAAAAGTTGCCATGATTGAACAAAATTGAAAGGTCATGAAGAATTCATTGAGATTGGGGGAATTTGCGTTAATTGTTGCGATTGCAACTTCCTGGAGGAACTGATAAATAATCTGACTTTGTTTCACCATGTTAATCTTGTATGTAAAACACACTGCACCACACCTTTGCATACAAATAAGAATAATGAGTCATAAATAATTAATAATTCAATCTATTTATCATAAATTTTTCATTGCGGGTGCCTATGTGTGTTCTGTGACGTTGGCTGTGTTTTTCTGCTTGGTTTTATTTGTCCTTGCAGCTCCTGCCTGCAACCAGTTTTCCTCTTGTGGGACAAACAAACTGGACAGGTCCTGCATGTGTGATATTTGTGAGAATAAATCTTGGATGTGTGAAGGAATAAGGAATAAATGAAGACATCACAGGGCGAATTTTTAAGTGCACATCGAGCTCTGGGACGGAAGCATTGGAAGCGGTGATGGAGGCCATTAAGCAGTGATCTGGAAGTGATTATGCTTAAAACAATCAGACTGTCAGACGACTGGCAGCTCGCGCTCTGAGGTTTGAATTTTAAAACTCCGGCCTGACCTGCTGCTCTCGTAAGTGCCACCATTGCCGCCGCTTTTTTCTGATCGTCGTCCCCATCGTATCATCACCTCCTGTCAGGCTCTGATCTGAGGAGCAGCCTACGACTCCGACTGTCATCTTAAAGAATGAAAAGGAAGGTAAAAAAGCCTTGCTCTTGCTTCTCTAATGGGCCCCGATGACTGCTCACCTTTTGAGCTTCACACAGCCTGAGAGCTGCAGGTACATTTTTCTTTCTTCCTTCTTCTTCATTCTCTTTCCCCGTTTTTTTTTTTCCTTGCCGTCAGACAAACCTGCGAGCTGATAATGGCTTCTCCCATCGAGGATTCATCCCTCGTTCTATAACTTTCCCCCTAAATGCAAATACACTCCGTCACATCTTTTTGCCACCCCCTCCTCCCTCCATCTCTCTCTGCGCTCCTCTTTTTCTTTTTTTCTGTAGAAGCATAGCAGAGGATTAGCAGCCATGCGTGACTGATGGGGAGAAGATACGCCATCAGAATAAGTTAGAGGACGAAGATCTCTCCTCCTCCTCTCTCCTCGTGATTTTTTTGTGCATGAAAGAAAGAGAGAGAGGGGAAAAGAGAGAGGAGGGGAGATGCTCACTCTCTCTGAAGTGTCATCCTCTCTGCTCGTCTTATGAAACAGGAATAAGTGGCTGGTTGAAGTGGAAGGAGACTCTGTTGGGGTGAATCTAATCCGATGCATGTTTCTGTGGCTGGATGTGACGCCACATCACCTGCACTGCAGCCCGAGGCCCTCATTACTGTCAGCATCTGACTCGCTCGCTCTGAGTCTCTGAGTGTGTGTGTGTGTGTGTGTGTGTGTGTGTGTGTGTGTGTGTGTGTGTGTGTGGTTTTATGCCAACATGTGGAAATGAAATGGTTATAAATTCCTCCAACACCTGTGCTCACAAAGTACCTTTCAATCTGAATGCTTCACAGGTTTTAGGCAAATGTCCAGAAAATTGCCGAAATAAAACGTGTTACTGCGTTTGTCCATCAGTGACCCGGGCAGCCGGTCGTGTCGGGACACTTGTGGCAAAATGTCAGCACACTTGTCTGTGTTGCAGCAGCTTTGGGCCAGTGTCAACATCCAGAATAATGGGATAAGAATGAAAAGATGTATTCTGTTGAACAAATACTCAGGAAAAATGGTCGAATTGCTTGTATTCTTACCTCTGCCAAGGAGATTATGTTTTCAGTTTGGGTTGTTTGCTTATTTATTTGTCTTTTTGAAGGATTAAGGAAAAACTAGAGGCCTGTTTTTCATGAAACTTGGTGAAAGGGTGTAGCATCAGCCAAGGAAGGTCGTATTATATTTTGGAGCAGATCTGAACCATGGGACGGATACACAAACTATTTTTCACTTTCATGAAAGCTGCCATATGTAAATATTTCCCATGTATTAGATTCATACTCCAAACAAGTGGGGGGCGGCATATCAGCCAACTAACTGCTAACTACTGTTAACTGTAGTTACTGCTGTTAGCTAGTCTGTACTTGCAGCTTGGAGCACTGTGTGTCTGAGTGCATTTTAGTTGATCATATTTTTCTTGAACCCTGAACAGTTTAACTCTGGTCAACTGGACAAACATGAAAAAACAAACTGCTCACAAAACTCAGATCATACTGGCCAGTGTTTCAGTAACATATTTCAGTGACTGTTTAGCTGTAATATGAGAGATCAGGACCAAGCAGCCGCTATTTTGTACCATGCTTGGAAATGGAACCTCCCTAAACTCTGTTGGACGAGGCAGTGCAGATCAAATATGGACCAAGATTGTGTTAATATGTCGCCTAATTCCTTCTTTAAAATATTTTCAGAAACAAGGTGGGCATCATTTTCGCTCCTGAAACACAGATCAAACTGTCAAGCTTTGCAGTGCAGATCAAATACGGATCTTGATTTTTTTTACTGCATCGTCTATTTCTTACCTAAAATTCTTCTGAAACACATTTTATTGATTTTTTTTGCTCTAATATGAGAAAGTTACTCACCAGGCCACCGTCCTGAAAATGGATGCGAGGAGGACGCAGAGGGACTCACATGCACTGTCATGCATTCTCACGTGTCCAGCCCGGATAAACGGAAGCTTTACGGTACAGCACAGAGTATGACATCATTTTCTGCTCAGGACAACAACACCCAGTTATATGTTTACGCAACAAATACGTGTTTGCTGATCTAGTGTATCGCACCCTTTTTTAAAGTGAAGACTAACAATGAGTTTTCATTTTGGATTTAAACTTAATGATCCCTGTGGAGGCATGCGAGTAAAGAAACATTGCTTGTATTCCAGTGTGGAGCTAGTTAGTCCTAATAAAATAAGTAGGACAGGGAAGATATCTGCTGATGTGATAAAACCTGCAAGTATGTTAATAATAACAGTGAATCATGTGAAGCAGCTCCAGCCCGAATGCTCACCTCATGATCCAGCTTCCATCTTTTCATCTGGGGACTTGTCACTGCTGCTAATTAAATGTACTGCACCCTCATTACCCCAAATCCCCTCTGTCACCCAAGACACTTCCAGTTCCTTGCCTCTTTTTGGTTTTTTAAGATTAATTGCCTCTGTCGGGTGTGAGGCCTGAACCAGGCTGGAAAACAACATTTGATTGGTTGGCTGCTCTGGGATTGGGCCTCGCTGTCACATGACCTGCTGAGTCAGCAGCGTTTTCACACACACACACACACACACACACACACACACACACACACACACACACACACAGCACTGATGACCTCTCCAGAGATGAGCCTGACCCCATTACAACACCACACACTGCTCTGTCTCACTCTCACTCCCCCACCTACCCCCCAGTTTACGGTAATGAGTGCTGGTCAATTATTGATAATTTCAATAATTAGGAATACAGAGGTTAGTTGGGGTGGCGCTGCATGTAAAAGTCCTATTTTTCCCCCCATAAAATAGACTATTTTTCATGCCATTTTACTGGCAAGAGCAGGCAAGTAAAACACGAGAGATACAAAAAACAAGGCCTATATTAAGTTATTATCAGTGTTCATCCAGTCAAGTTAAAATGTAAGTGAGATAATACACACAAAAAAGAAAAAAAATCAAGCAGGAATTAAGTGGAATCAACTAACCCTTTCTCATCAATTAAAGATTTCTATTTATTTTCAGGAGATCTCAAAAGTCATGAAGAAGAGGTCTTCTAACTTCAACTCCTTTGACTGGAAATTATGAGTGAATGTCCTGCTAATATGCTTATGTGTTGATTGAACTCTGTACAGACTTCCCAGCATGCATTTTGTGAGAATTAAAAATGCTGAGAACTTTTTTTTTATAGTTTGAAAAAACAGCATATGATAACTTGCTTACACTTTTAAATAACGTTTCAAATGAATTAATATCAAGTTTATTTGATGAGCAAAGTTTGTTTGAATCATTACAAATTAACTTTGAAGGGTGCCATGCCGCTGTTCCAAAACCCCAGTAGTCCAAAAAATGTCCCAGTGGACCAAAGGGCCATTTGTCCAACAGCCTGTTATCGAGAAAACAAACGCTCATTTCTCCAAAAATGAGCCGATATTTGATAACCGACATCAAACATGTTTGATTTTGTCGGAACAGCGAAGGTGACAACAAGACTGTAGGCTATGAATACAGCTGCAACCTAGTTTTTGATCAGCATGACAAATCAGGTAACAAGGACATACACCAAATGAGGTGAAGAAGGATGCTGGAAACACTAAAATTGAAGTGTCAGAAAGATGGGACATTAATGGCAAATCCTCACCAACTCAGCACCACGGACAGGGCCGACCGTCACTGAACCAACAGCTGAAGGGAGTGTGTATTTTCGGAGCAATGGGCATTTGTTTTCTGGAAATGGACTGTCAGAAAAATGGGTTGTTGGTCCAGTGGTACATTTTTGGACTACCGGGGCTTCGGAATAATGGGCCATTAGAACAACAGTCCTCCTATAAATACAACTGGAAACAAAAAAGCACAGAAATAATCAAAGCCATCCAAAATTACATCATGTTACTGAACTCCAATTGGAAAAAATGATTCCAAAGAATATTATGTTCCTGGACAAATACTATGCAGTCAATGAACAAACAATGAATTGCAACATGCAAAACACGTGGGTCAAAAATTACAGACAGACGGCAACAAATTCCAACTTCATAGAACATTTGAAGGTTCTCCAAGGATGGCAAGTCGAGGCTTTGTTGTCAAACTGACATTACCTTTGCAATAATGTCCTAAACGTTGTTAAATAGCACATTATGATGTGTTTAGGACTTGAAACTCAAAGACTTCAGTGCAAAGATTTGAGGCGTACTTGTAACTTGCAAAACAATTACTTTGTCCCACCTTTGGAGTGAATCAAAAGTTGTGGCTGGACAACTAAAACAAGCTGAAACTCACTCTGAAGCTCCGTGAAGCTGAGGTTCAAGTGATAATTCTCTTCAGATTTCTTCAGTACCAGGGACTCCTTTCATATTGCCACATAATTTCATGTTGTCATCAGATATATCATTAATGTGTTGAGGTGGAACACAAATTTTAGTGAAGATGGTGGACCGAGGTCCAGCTTCTGATGAAAAAATACTATTTAAAATTGCCACATGGCACACGACAGCGGCTGAAGTGTGCCACCACTTTAAATGCGCTGCCAGCTCTGACCGTCGCTGGCTGGCATTTGGCGACCGGAGCGCTGACGACGACGACGCCACCACCCCGGGAGAAATCAGTGGCTGGAAGCGGCCCCTGTAATTACCGGCCGCTCTGCTGCGCGCTGATTGATGCCTCTTGATGAAGTAGTTCAGTGATTGAAGAGTAACGATGCTCTGGGAAAATCTATAAGAGGCCTTTAACTGCTACTGGAGAGGAGCGCCAGGATTGGCCGTACTCCATTCTGCTGGTTAATCAGACGGTGGTTTGGCCCCATCACACGGCAGGCGAACGATCATCCCGGCTCATCAATCAGATCGATCAATCACCTGATAGAAGGAGCGCAAACAGGCATGTTTGGAGCTCCTCATGTGCTGTGATTTCACTCTCATCTTGCTCTCAGCCCTCTGATGACCTGAATTTATTCAACATTGTTAATGGCAGAGTGCTGCTGCTGCTTTTATACTTTCATATTTCACTGTGTGGGAAAGTGCAGTTTTATAAAGAGGGCTGAGGGTTGCTTTTACTCAGAGCTCAGGGTCAAAATAACCAAAGAAACAGCATTAGAATCGTCTTCCTGTTTTCATACTGCAGCTCCGTCAGCTTCCTTAAAACATGAAGAAAAAGAAAAAATGCAAAATGCAGATTGAAGGTAAACAGGATTTGTCAGCAACTTGTAAAACTGCATCTGCTTCAAGACAAATGTATTCACTGTACACACACTTACACAAATATACAGTATATGTTGTTGAGGTGTTTGCAGTAAGAGAAAACTCTTACTGTTTTTCTCGTGGTTCTTGTCTGATAGTTTAACTTGTCAAACAGAAATGATAAACCCAAAATAAAACTTTTTGTGAACCCTGTGGATTATAGACATCATTGTCTTTTATGAGAAATCTGTAATTTATTTATTGTAATGAATCATAAAATGACCATGATGTATCATCACAGATCAAGAGAATATTTGCTTCACTCAACATGAACACTCCAGCTGCAGCATCCTCCTTTGAAACTTCCATCCTGGACCACAATAAAAGTTTTGTTTGTCCGTTTTATGTCTGAGATACTTTGGTGTGATGGCCCCAGTGATGCCCATAGACATAAACAGTACCAGTCAAAGATTTGGACGCACTTCTCATTCAGTGTTTTTTTTTTTTTTTAATCCTATGAAAAATTGTTCAGATTATACCAACAGAGTGCAAAGCTGTCATCAAAAGAAAAGGATGGAAAACAATCCTTTGCACACTTGTTGGTCAGCAGGTATGGAGGCAAAGACTTTGGTTTGACAAGAAAAAGCAAACAGACTCTTGCACACTTTCTGCTTCACTTGCAATCAAAGATTTTATTAACAAAGTTTTTAAATCTTTGATAGAAAGTGCAGAAGACAGTGTGCTGTTTTTTTTTTTTTTTAACTTTTTAAGAATCTAAAATAAATATTTTGCCCTGTTTTCAGATTTTTTACTCACTGTGTAGTTATCTAGTATTAATCTAAAACGTAAAGAAATTATAAAATAAATGTATTGGTACTGTATATGTAGAAGCTGTGTTGGCCTCTGGATCGTACATTTACGCCATTTTTTTCAGGTCAAGAAACAAATCCATGTAAAAACTGCAGTTTTTCTGGATAAACAACATGATAGCATTTATTTGTCAACCAATCTCAATGAGTGGTGTGCTGCATGTTATCAAAGGGTTGTGATCTATGTGGAGTAAGGAATAAAGCTATGATGAGAGCACATAAATGAAAAAACTCCCAATGATTAAAAATCAAATGCCTGAAGTCCTTTACTGATACCTGTAGAGAAAGTAGGCGTGTCTCTCCTTTCTTTTATGCATGCATCTCTACCCAAGCCTGGCAAAGTTTTGGCTAGTTGGTTTGATTTCACCGTACAAGAGCTGACCATAAACAGGCAAGAGTCTGAGTGTCGCAAACTGTGGTTAAAAAACAACAACTGAGACACATATTCCAGCTGTGCTGCATACAAGTCCCAGACTGTTCCTAAAACCTGAATAATATCGGCATATCCCACATGTCTAACTCAGAAAATGCTACAGAATAAAGCCTTGGGAATATGCAAATGTAATATGCTGTTTACATAATGCTATCAAATTTGCAATATTGTCACATTCCAGAGCCGTACTTGCCTTTCCTTTGCTTTGTCAAGTTAATTGCCGATCTTCTGTAAAGTACGCTGTAGACTGTACGTTATGTTCTGTTGCTTTACTAACTCGCTGACTGGCCAATGCTTGTCGCAGATGCTTGAACATGTGCTTGTTTCTGTACAATCTACTGAATGTAATAATAGTCGGTCTTGTTGGGAAAATAATACCCATGCAATGAAAACAACCACTGATGTGTTTTTCTCAAGGATAACACATTTGTTGTGCTGAAAGCTTGAGAGCATTTTGTTTGTTGGACTGGAGTGACATAACTAGTATGTACCCTCACAGATCAATCCCTGTAAAGATGACTCCATTATTCAGCTCGCTCTCATTTAACTCAAAGGCCTTTTTTTTATAGTTTGGAGTAACCCCTCTCAACAAAAAGGCTCTTCAAGGTTTCCGAATGTTAAAGAAACACCCCAGTAAGTTGGAATTTTTTGACGTAAAGCAGCTCAGGTTGTGGAAACTGTCAGTTGAACATTTTGGGTTTCTTTTACGGTGGTATTTCACAGGAAGCTCCGCGCCTGTAACGAGTGTCACCGTGGCCTCCCGCCTACTCTCTGCCTCTGCTTCCTTAATCAACATGGCAGCTGTGTTCCCTCTGCTCCCACCTCCCTTCTTCTCCTCTCGTTGTCATAATCACACGCAAGACTGCCATGACAGGTAGGCATTTGCACGAGATTAGGGCTGTAATATTTTGGCATTAAGGTGAATTAATACAGAATAATAATACAGAGTAATTACCAACTCTGAGGCGCTCTGAGACATTTTAGGGACATGTCAAAGGATTTTCTCTTCTTGCTGTCTTCTTTACCCTCCTTCCAAATGCCACCATGTTTTTTCTCCCCTGCTGTTTTCTTCTTCTTCTTCTTCTTCTTCTTCTTCTTCTTCTTCTTCTTCTTAATAGCAGAGTGACCCCGGCGTTTGCAGAGACTGAGCATATGACTGGTTGAAAGCATTGATTATCACGGAGCAGTCCTTGATGGAGCTGTTTGGCTTGATGCGTGTAATTGTGGTGTAATTAAACATTGACACAGGGGCTTTAACGGAGGCCTGTCAGACTCTCTGACCTTCTCAGCAGCTCGGAGAGGTGAGCATGCCATTTATTCCTGCCAGAGGGAGACAAAAGAGGTGGTTTGCTCTCTCTGTTGAGTAAGAGTTCACAGCAGACTCCATTATGATGTGGACTGAGGTCGTGTGCAGTCTCTGATTCATGTGTCGTCATGCTAGGTACACTCAACTTTCACAAGCAGTCTTTTCAAGTTCTAGAATACACCATCTAGTGCTACTTGGACACATCTTAAGTGATGAACCAAGGTCCACAGGATGTTTTGGGTCTCATCAGACATCTTCACCACTTGGGTCTGATCACCTGGGTTCCACAGAGCCCCCTTCTGTATCCACAGCCACTGTGAGGCCTTTTCAGCAGCCTCCAGAGTGTTCTTCCTGCCTCTTCTGCAGGAATTTGAGAATATTGCAAATTGAGAGTTGAGTAGCGCTCTTCACGTTTATGATTAAACTTGTTCCTAATTGCACTGCAGATGTACAGCTGGAGTGTAGAAATGTCACTCATGGTGCAACAAAGGTTGAAAGATGCCATCACACAAGTTATATTACACAAACCAAACAAGCTTTCCAGATGGTGAAAACTCTTTTCACCACTAAGTTCAGTTTCAGCCTCACGTAATCTTACTAATCTTATGCTTGTTGGTTTCATCTATGCGGTATAATCTAATGTTTTGACCATGTCTGGGCAGAGCAAAGTGGTTATGAGGTCTCCTGAGAACTTACGCAGCCTTCCTAGTTCGACTTTGAGCTGCTACTCTCATGCAGTGGCAAGAAGCCCTCCAGCCAGGCCAACTGTAGCTAAAGTTAAGTCACCAATAAAGATGAGACTAATATTCTTACAAAAAGGATGTGAATTTAAGACACAGAAAAACATTTCACATGACTAAAAATGTCTAAAGACCTACCTCAACAACTGTTGCTAGCACTTACCTATGTATTGCTTCTAAAATAAATGACAAAAGGAAAAGCATCTCTAAGCACTTGTACTGTTGGCACTGAACATGCTTTTGGTTTTAAGGGATATACTCCTAATTTCGGATGGTATCTAGCTTTTGCTCCCAAGTGGTTTGAAAGCACTTATCGGTAGCTGCTCTGTACGAAAGCATCTGCCAAAGACTGTAAGTGAAAATATTAATTTCACTCTTAACATCATGCAAATTCACATGTGATATCAATATTAACTTTTTTGTACAGTACTATACTGTGGTTGGCTGTTGGTAACTTTCTCATTCAACTTTGGATGACTCTCCTCAGACAAGGTCTTCAGGGATTCTTTAAAGTGTCTTTTAAGTTATGCTTTTGTTCTGTCACCGTTTCCTCTGCCCCAGCAGCAGAAAGACTGAGTTCCACTGGGATCAACGGTTTCATCTTAAAGAGAGGTGAAGTAAAACCAGCACAGGGTTGTGTTCCAGGAGTCCTTCTGTCCCATCTATATCTATACCTGCACATCCTGGTCAGGGTCACATGGAGCTAAAACCCATCCAAAGTCACACTGGGTGAGAGACACACAAATGGGCCATCGGCACCAAGGACGATAGCTTGAAAACAATTTTTAGAACAATGTACTTATAGGTATTGTTATATTTGAGTCCAGACCACAACTATAATGACAGTAATGAAAGATCACTTTCAGAACAATTTGATGAGAGACAGAAACACAAACAGCCAATCAAAATCTATAAAAATGTACATTTTACACATTTCAGATGATGAAATATTAGGAAAAAACAAAATTTTTATTATTAATTTTCAGCCAGAGATGAATGCACATTTTTCATTAGTCTGCTTTTATGTAGACTTTGATGTTAAACACAAGGCTGCCGGTTCGAAGCCCAGAGTGTTTAAATGTATGACACTGATCCCTGATGAGCTAGGTTTTTACCTGTCTTGCTTTAAACACTTCTTGCATAACCGTATTTCCATTTGTTGCAATAAATTCCCTGGCTTAGCCAAGTAGCATGCTAAGCTAAAACAGGAAACACAATACAAACCTCGCCTGGGTGTACAAGAGTGAGCCTAAGCAAGATATGATATCATGTAACCTTTGAGAACTCTGGGTGATGGAGGCAAAGCTTTGCCAGCAGCAGCAACGTGTGTGTGGCAGCACTGTTGTGCAGAGATCAGTGTGGAGGGAGTCATATTTAAATGGGCCGCCTTGTTGTGAGAAGCGTCTGTAATTGGTGTGTGACTGATTAGCAGTTTCAATTAGTGGGCCGACTGCTGATGATTTCTGTATCCTGCATGGACTAACGCAATGCTTCATTGTGCAGCTGGACAGTATAAGATGCTAGAGCTGTGCTGCCATCCAGCCAAAAGGGGGGAACATGGAAGGAGCAACTACAAGAAAAGAAAAAAAGCAAGCAAATGAATTACCTCTCATCCAGTCCACACCTGGAAGATGTTCAAATGAGGCAGTCTGCCCTTTAACTGTCTTGGTTGTCCAGAGAGTACAAAACATCCAAACCTAAAATTGTCCTCTACATGATTTATACCATTTTGGGCCCTTACAGCTTCTCCTACTCAATTCCTGAACCCTCACAGACTTAATTGACATAATCTGGTAAATGCTTAAACCTTAGGGGGGACATTGGGATTGGACCTAGCAGCTCTCCCAGTGGTGTCAAAGTTCACTATTGACCAGATCCATCAGTCCCTCCAACCTCCTCCCTCTGCAGACTTTGTGGCTTTATTATAATAACGCTGCACTGTATTGAAATCCTCATGATCCTTGTGGGCCTCTGGAGGACGTTGTCACGTGAAGTAAACATGATGTTATTGAATATTTGCTGAAATGAGTCATGCTGTCAGGATATATTTTGAGTCCAATTAACATTGTCTTACTAGAGTGTGAGAAACCATGCAAACCAAGGCACCCAGGAAAACCCTCATACACATGAGAACATGCAAACAAGCCCAGAAACTGGGAACCCCTCATGAAGAATCACATTAACATTTGTATTCATGCAAATTACTAAAAATCCAACCTTACAACACAACTGTGCTAAGCAGTATGTTGCACGGTTCACTCAGCATTCCTAGACAATGAGGGTTGATGTTTTAGAAAGCTTGTCAAGGGATGGTAATTTCTTTGCACAAATAATGTACTATCTTTGTTTATTTAATATTTCTGTTTTTAACTGCCTAACAAACATGATTTCCCTAAAGCCGAAAATCATCGGGCTTGTGAAAAGCATCTTGACAGACTGAGGCCAGTCGAGTGGTGAGCTGCAATATGAGAAATTACAAAGAAAGTTTTTTAGACAGAAAAGAATACAGCTAAGAAGTTGGAAAAACTACACCAGAAAAGAAGAGTGGGTAGATAGCATAGATGTAAAAGAAGCAGTTACCCTTATTGATAATAAAGAAACCTAATCAGAGCTCTTGTTTCATTTATTGCTAATCACTGAGCCTTTCTAAGCCCCACCCCTTTTTGCTCTGTGAACCCATAACAGTTGAGGAAACTTGGCTGGTTAACTTTTTCCTTTTTCTTTGAAAACAGAGAGTCATATGTTAATGTTAGCAAACTGCTTGCTAACTGGCCACCTTATGTGACTATCTTGCTAATGATTGATATATGCTGTGTTTCATCAGTTGTTCAACAATCCTTGATTTACTTCACCAGAGCAGTTGCCCTTGAGGGAACCCCCGCCACCATCGTAAGTGTCGTGAGATCCACCTTCGGCGGGCTGAGAGAGCGAGTCTACTATGATGGGCACCCTGAGGTGTATATCACCCACAATGCATTGTTGTCATACATTCAGTGCAAAAAAAATGACAAAGCATATCAATCAACATTTCATTTCTGGAAAAAAAATGCTGTTTTGCAAGATATAAACCTGCAGCAATAATAGTTCTGATAATCGTGATACAGATCACAAACAGATGTTTCTAAATCAGATTCTGATGCAGTTTCTCACCAGTGCATGAGATCAAATGAACAAAGGCGAGTGTGTTTCATTACAATTCCCTGCTCCTCCCCTGCGACGTGTGCTATTCCATCACACCAAGGGCTGAGAGTGAGTGAATGAAGCAAAGAAGAACTACTAATGAAACACAGCAATAGATTAGGTGGCTAGTTAGCTATCATTTTCTAACTCTAGCTAAATTTAACTTAATCTAAATATGTCACTTTTACATCTTTTAACCATCTTTCACAATATTTGACGAGCACATAACCTTCGTACAGGAAACGATAAAGGAGAAAGTTGCCCAAGGTACAGTGACTGGGCTGTATTCCACATGGGTTTTGAGGTCAAAAGGGCCTGACATTGCACACTCGAATAGAGTCGAATAGAGAATCAAACCATGGATGTATTATGGTCTAAATGCGCACCACCGTCAGAGTGTCTTGTTCCCATGACAACTGACCGGAGAAAGACACATGGCGTGTCATGTTTATGGGCTTCAACTGTGGCTGTGGCCACACCAAGCAGCTGGAGCGGATCCAGGTTCGGTCACGTTCAGATTACCGGTACTGTCGGTTCTTGTGACAACCCTAGTCTCAAGTCTGAGATCATGATAGCGCCGTGTTACAGCAGACAGCGCTTGTTTACCTGCTGTTGCCGTGCTGCTGCTCGGACCCGTGTCGTCACTGGCCTGGCTGCTCCCACCATGACAGAAGAGATCTGTCAGTTTCGTGCATTTGGCCGCATCCTCAATCAACTTTTTTTTTTTTTTTGCCCTACGCTTATCTGCACCACACATCTCTTTTTCTGGTGGATTCTTTCTTTTCAGCATCTTTGCAAATCTCCTCTACCTTGCTTGCTTTTTTCTTTCTTTTTTTCCAGAAAAATAACGGTCACCGTCTGAGCGGCTGAGCCTCATTCAGTTGAAGCATGGATCAGTTCAAATTGGGAGGGGCCGCTCGTATCCCCCCTTATATGCAACAAAATGCAGTGACCCAGTCTGTTTGACCACAAGAGGGCCCATGGGTTTACAAAACCCACCAACCCTACGTCATCTACGCCACTGCCAAGGTACCAAGCTTTGTCACTGGAGCACAGAGCAAAAAGTTGCGGGACTTAGGAAGGGAAAGTTGCTAATCATTAACACTGTACTCCAACATCAGGTAGTTGTCACTAATTTAGGTTAAAATATGGTTAGCAGACCACAAGAACTTTTAAATTTTGAATCAACTTTCTTTCTTTTGCTTTTCTGACAAAGGTGGAGAGGGGTACAAAAAACATCTGACTTTAGGACTATAACATTTCTCTCTGACTCTTTCTCCCTTTGGCTTGTCCTTATTTACTTTAACTTCTCCATCATCTCTACCATCAGGATCATATTTGTCCCATCTGTTTGTTTTGTCCACTGTGGTTTGGTCAGAGCACTGTCAGCAGCACCTGAGGTGGAATTGAAATCTAAAATGTAAATGTATTTTGTTCTGTGTGTGTGTGTTGTGGTGTTTCGTAGAGTCAGAGCAAACACATCAGGAGGTAAAGAAGGGGCCCGGTGCCTCGCTGTAGCTGCAGAATCATTTCCTCGTGCATTTACATGCAAATTTGCCCCTCTGCTGCCTCTCTGCAGCCACAATGGAGCTCAGCAAATCATTGTCTCATCACAGAGAGATGGATTTCATCCCCGGGCCTGGTGGATGTGGATGGAAACCGGGCTGAATTCATATGTCGAGCTCTCTGCGGCTGCCACGGAGCCAGACTCCTCATCCTCCATCATAGAGGAAGGCAAACAGCCCGGGCCCTTTAGCATTTGTGCAAATGTCAGAGAAAAGGACAGATCTCAGGAATTAACAGCAGCAGAGGTGGAGGAAGTTAAAAAAAAATCTTCTCCAGAAGAAATGGATGGACTGGTGGTGCCAGCTGCTGGCTCCTCCTCCACAGAGACAGAAATTAATCAGAGGGGGCTCGGAGCACAAAGTTAAACACATTCATGAAGAGCATAATGAGACTCCGAGCTAAATATTCAGTTCATAAAGCGCTCGACACTGAGAGCAAGCTTCCATATTAACTCTGAATGTGGCTTATATTAATTTAAATTGATTTGGCTCAAAATTTGTCAGCTGTATTTTATGTAATTGATGTGTATGATGTCATAGTTGGGTAAAAAATGTTGTCATTTCAAGGAATAACCTTGATGTCAGTAGTCTTACAGGAATAATTCCAACATTTCAGGAAATTAACATGGATATCCACCTGTAGTCACAACATAGTTAGCCTAGCTTAGCATAAAGACTGGGAACAGGGTGAAACATAGCTTGGCTCTCTTCAAAGTTCAAAAATGCACCGATCAGCACCTGTAAACATCACTGATATAAGAGAAAATCATCATCAGTATTTACACCATTGCTTATAAGCAGTGCACTATGAATATTGAAACTGCACACTTTAATACTACAACAGAGAAAAATATTGACATTGCACATGACAAAGAGTTTGTGGTATTAAGTTTGGAGTTAACATGTTGAAAGTATACTTCGACAAACAGCAGTTTGTCTATCCATCCGGTACTTCTGTGCAGCCTCTCTGCCGGTTGTTTGGTGCTGTGACTTTTAGGAATCTTGTTGTCACTGTGAGATTGCCAATCTATAGTAGAAATACAAATGCCACTACCCTCCAAACTCTTTGTAAATTACTTTGTTGTGTGAAGAAGTTTATTTGACAAGACTTGCTGCAAATAGCTGGTTGCCAGGATATGACTGAACAGTTGCTGACGGTTCAAAAGGGAGACGGCTCGCTCAGAATCATTTCCTGTAAACGTGTCACATGGGTTTCACCACTGCCTCAGCCTTTTAGGAGGCTATAGCAGCAGGTACTGAGTCTTTTGCACACTTCCTTATGCACTGTGACAAGATTGGCTCGTGTAGTTTGGTAGAAAGATCCTACATGACACTGCTCACAACAAGGTCTGTGGATTATCTTGAGTAACCACGTCATGATTTCTGAAAAGAGACACTGCCGTTGAGTTCTTCAGATCTATTTATTTTGTGGCTTTGAGCACCACAAGCCAAGTGACGTTTAGTCCCTTTATCTTGGAGTGAAGGCAGACATCTCCACGGCCGATATCTCCAAAACTGTGCCCCAGAACTATCTAGAGAGGTAAATTACACTTCAGGTAAAGCCTGGTAGACGCTGGGATTTTGGGCTGTCCCAGATGAAAGATGCCTAATGTGAAAGAAATGTTGCAGGGGGATCCCTTCTCTGGGGCTCTCCCTGAGGGTTCTTCCATTTTCCCTCCTGTTAAAAGGTTTTCTTGGAGGGAGTTGTTTCATACTCTTTTGAGGGTCTACAGGACAGGGGGTGTTGCACACTGTACAGATTGTAAAGCTGCCTGAGGCAAAATGTGATTTGTGATTTGGTCTGTATAAATATAAAACTGACTTGACTTCACTGGTCCTACATCACACTGTGAGAGATTAAAAAAAAACAAAAAACTTTTTATTTAGTGACATATTTCATCCCTGCACGTTCACTGTGCTGCAAATATCATTATGCATTATCAATTATATTTGGACAAAGAACCTGTCAAAACTTCCAGCATCCTACAGTGACTGCTGCTACAATATACATTTTCTAACCAACTAATAAGAATGCACTAACATACACGTCCCAGGTTTGCACATTCTGCTCTTTTTTGCTTTTTTTTCATTGTTACAAGGGCTCCTGTGATGCTTAGCTTCATTTTTTTACCACCATAGCTGCACAGATGGATGATTTACCCTTATGACATTTTCTTGAATATAGACTTTTGTTGTAGCTTAATTCAGTAGGTGTGATATAAGATAATACGATTCCTCAAATATCACAGTCTGTAGGTGCCAACAGGCTGATTGTTTTGTTTTTTTTTTTACTTAAGTCTAATGATACTTTGCCTTTCAGTAATCTGCTTCCACTTGGCAACCTATTAAAAGCATGATGGGAAAATATAGTCATTTTATCTCAATGAAAAACGTAGTTTATGACAAACTGATAAACTAGCCAAGAGATACAGCAGGGAAACTTGGCTTTCCTCAGGTGATGTTGTGTGAGGCAAGGCAAGTTTATTTATACAGCACCACTCAGACACAAGGCAGTTCAATGCGCTTTAAAACAACATAGAAATACATTACCATAAAATATCAGAACAACATTAAAATTGCATTTGAGATCATAAAAACAAAGGCTAAAAGCAAGCCGAAACATAAAACATAACAGAAATTGCCTTTTAAAAACAAAAATGAAAGCAAACAAATATAAAAACAGTAGCTACAGATTATCAGAACAAGAAGTTATGTGTCTACTTCACTGGAAAGCTGCAGTAAACAGTGATGCTTCGAGCCCTGATTTAAATCAGGAAGTTTGTTCCACAGGGTTCCACAGGGTTTCACCTCGCTTGGCTTTGACGCCGGGAACACTGAGTAAACCTGTTGCAGACGATCTGAGGGGTCTGGCTGCTTCGCAACATACAAGTAAATCAGAGATGTATGTAGGTCTGAGACCATTTAGTGCTTTATAGACAAGTAATAGGATTTTAAAAACTATCCTTTGACACAGAGGAAGCCGGTGCAGTGATTTAAGCTCTGGTGTAATGTGCTCCACTCTCTTGGTGTTGGTGAGGAGTCTGGCAGCAGTGTTCTGGTCGAGCTGCATCTGTCTGATGGATGTTTTATTCAGACCTGTGAAGACACCGTTACAATAGTCCAGCCTGCTGAAAATGAAAGCATAAACAAGTTTTTCTGTGTCTTGTTTAGACAGAAATCCTTTAATTCTTGATATGTTTTTTAGGTGACAGTAGGCTGATTTAGTGATTGTCTTTATGTGACTCCAGAACTACACCAAGATTTCTTGCTTGATTTATAGGTTTTAGTGTCATGGATTCAAGGTGAGCACCAACTGCGTAGGCCTGAATGAGCCTGTGCATCTTTGGTTTAGCTGACCTGTTTGTCTACAGTGTGTTTCCTCCCTGCTTTAAGTTTCTTGTGGAAAATCCCCCAAATTGCAATTATAAGTTTTAAAACAATTTTGTATTATTTTCATATTATCCACAACAAGAAAAGTCTGTAAACTGATAAGGACTGGAAAATGAGACATTTGCTTCTTTTTAACCACATCTCAAAAGATTTTAAAAAGTTTTTCCTCCTTTACGATTGAATTATTTTTTAATCAGAGTCCTCAGAACTTCAGCAGCAACTTATTTTGTGCTTTAACCTCCATATCAGCAGTTATTTAATCACAGCTGCTATCAGTTTCTTCAGATGGCAGAGATTCAAAGTTTGGACGAAGCTCCCAAAACAGCAGCTCGTATCAGTGCGTTGCTTTAACTGAAGCAGTGAAGTTTTTTTTATTAACGGTGGAACAGGAGGTCAGCTGTGATGTCACATTTCACACTCCCACATACAGGAACTGAGAAACCTTCAGAGGGTTAAAGTTGAACCTGAATGGAAGATGGCCAGGTGCATTGTGGGGGAATCCGGCAGTGCAAACTCCAGCGAGAAGTTGGCTGCCAAGTTCCTGTCAAACTCTGAAATGAGGAAAAAAAAAAAAAAAAAGCAGCCGGCCAGTGTTTCTCTCAGTCCATTTTGGATTTTTCTGAACAGAATCACAAGTCTCTCTGGTGGTGCCGTTCGCAGAGCGGAGCCCTCTCTAATCTTTGGTGACTTCAATGTTATCTTCGGCTGGCCGGGTGGGGCTTTTTCGGTGCTTCCTGCAGGGAAAATCTCATTTTCTATTCAGTCTGCTGCTCTATTCAGAGTGGAAATGCCTTCTCATTAGGCAGACCGTCCAAAGAACATCAAATCATCACATATCAATTGGATTATGTTATCGTCCGAATTGGATTTTTTGTTTAGTGAGTCTCCAAAACCAAAGAGGGTGAGAGTTTGAACCAGCGTGGAGCACAGCGAGCGGCACAAACCAGATGGGATCTCAGTTTCTGAACGCTTCTGTTTGGACCAATGACTGATGGCTTCTCCTAATTACTCTCCCCTCTCTGTCTCTCTGCTTCTTTTGTCTCCTGCCTGACTGTTGACTTTTGAAGGTCTGTGTTTGCCCTTCAATCAGTCGCCTCCATTTTCACTCTTTCATTAAAGTTGAGAAAAAAAAACAGCTGAAAAGAAGTCGAACGAAGCTTAGATAACTCAGACACCAAATAGCAACTAAATTGGATTCATCATTATCAGAACAAAAAAACTCAACTGTTAATATAGAGCAGAATATAATAGACGGCAGTCACATAAAGAGCTGTGCTGAAGTTTTAACAAATCTGTTTGTCTTGTCAAAGATTTTCAACTTTTAATCTGACTTGCATGTTTCTAAAAGGACTACACAGATGCAGCATGTAACTTTTCTTTCTTTTTGGTTTTGAAATTCAGACATTTGATAGATTCACCATCAAGTTATTGTTCCTCCAGTCAAATATCTGTGATAAATATTGTAGTAATTGTGTCGCCTGTTCAAATGTTGAAAGTTTATGAAGCCTTTGGAATATTTTGATGTGATTATATGATGGCCATTCCTGTGTTCTGTTGTGTCTCATAAGTTGTTGCTACGCAAATTTGGTGCCAATTGTAACTAATTTTTGACAACTTGAGAATTGATAAAAATGGTTAAAAAATCAAATTAAGATACCGAGACTCTGAGGAACACCATAGAAAAAGTGATACTATGATTTGTTCCATGTTAGGATTCCATGTTAATGTTTTGGGTTTTTTTTTTTCTTCTTCTTGCCTGGTCGGGCAAGTGGGTCAGAAAGTTTAAATTTTTACTTGTACAAATTTTATTATTTATTAGGGGTTAACTAATAACAACAAGTCAATTGCCATGTTTAAGCTAGGGCTACAACATCTATAAAATCACAGAAAATAGTGAAAAATGTCCATCCAGGTTTCTCAAATTCCAGGGTGACGTCTAAACCCCAAAGATATTCAGTTTAATATGATAATAAACAAAGAAAAGCCTGAAATAACCATAGTGAGAAGCTGAAAACAGCATTTTCTGCCTTTTTGCATGAAAGATTTCCTTGTTGAAAAGCCTTGTTGAGTCCTGTTGGGTCGTTTAAGATTTCATTTTTCAAAAAGATGGTCTCACTACAAGGAAAAGGCTGTCATCACACATAAATATGACTGGGCTCAATAAATTTATACAATTATCAGCTTTCCTGTCATATCTAATTTATGCAATTCCAATATTGTTCAGGGAGCCCAGTATGCAGGAACACTCAAATATACCGTTTATAGGATAAACTGAATTAAAAATAAAACACGTTGTCTTCATGCAAAAAACTTGAGTTCATGTCTGTAAAGGGGAGACTCCTTGTTTCCCACACAACCTTTCCATCCAGATATTTTCAGGTGAGACGTTAAAGGACCCCTTTCAAACATTTGGAGCGTTATTCAGCCCACTTACTGACAAGTTCAGTTAGCTTCATACGATACCAGTATCTTCACACGCCTGTAAAATTGAAGCTGCTGCGGCCTCTGAAAGAGAGTAATGTCAGCTGAGGATGAGGGCGTCCCTGCAGAGTTTATTAATGCAGTAGGCTGATCTCTCATTTGGAAAGAGAGAGAATTATTCTACAAAATTGGCCGTATTTTCCTTTAAAAGAGAAATTCAAAAGCATGTATATAAATCTCTTCTTTGTCTGATTGTTTCAGCAATTAAAAACACAGTGTTGCAGCTTCCATGAAGACTTTGAAAATAAAGATATTTTAGAACAGTAGCATGTTGTGCATTAGTTTTATTATTAATCATTATTAGAGGTTTCTGTCTCTACACTAGTAATCCTGAAAAAGTTGGCTTGGTGGTACATAATGGCACGCTGCTTCATTAAGAAGATTTTTAATTCAGTCTCATTCACTGATTTAATTTCAAGATTCAGTTTTATTGTCATTAAAATCTTTGCACAGTCTAAGCAGCATGTTAGCAGAGCAGCAGCTTCACTCCATGTGTGTCTACACAGGCAGCACTCACAGTCCAGCTCACTGTAGTTAATCACTGTAGACTTGAAGAAATTTTCTATGTGCATATAACACAAATGAACCTGAAGCCTTTTTAGACAGCTGGATTGTTTAAAATAGAAGCAGATCAGCTCCATCGGATTTGAGACTAATGACTGAAAAATGCAGCTGAAACACCTCCTGTGTACATGAGCCTTTATTATTAAGATTCACATCTTTATCGTCAGGTACACAGGGAACATGTTACTCTGTACGGTGATATTTTTAGCATCTCTGATGTAACAGCTCCTCAGTGTCTGAACCATTAGTTGTGTGTGTAACAGCAGCATTTGATTCTCCAGCACACTGGACATGTGAACTTCAGAGGCTTTACTCAGGTCCAAAAAAAGAAAAAGAAAACTGCAGATACACTGAAACCATCAAGGAGAAACTACAATATGAAAACTGAGATGAGGAGAAAATTTGACACAAGCTCTCGGCTGTTATTCCATATTTCAATCGCACAGTCCTGTGGACTATTTGTCCATAAGACTGAATGATACCATGAGTGTGTTCATGACAGTGTACACCACCTGTAAAGTAAAGAACACCTCTGAGGGTCAAGTACTATACAACTATTAATGCACTCACATTGTCTGATGCTTAATACTTTCTAAAAATGATGCTGTAATCATGCAACTTAACAAGAGTATCATTTTTTATTTTATGACTATTATTTGATCTCTCTTTTTTAAAATGTATTTACAACTAATTTTAAGTGTTATTTAAACTGTCTATTTTAGTGGCTATCTAATCAGATATCAGATTTTCATGACATGATTATTGTGGCCAAAATAATTTGCCATAAGAATTATCTATCGTGATAAATTTAAGGGAAGAAAATAACGCTCACTTTAATTCATATTTAATGTTGTTTATTGTGCTTTTTTTCACAAATTACTGTCCCTCAAACCAAAGTGAGAATGAAACGCATATAGTTTGTTTAAGAGACGTTGGATTATTTACACAATATTGTCATATGTATTATTAATATATCAGTATTTAATTTTATAAAATATTATGGTTATCATAGGCCAATAAAACAATAGCTATATAGATACATCATCAATAGCAATATGATGATTGTTCAATAAAAAGTTTAGTGTAACTTAAATGCATTAAATGCAAACCACCATGAAAGCACTTAATGAATACTCTGCAGCTCATAAGCAGCCCGTCATATCTGTTTATAACAGAGCGTGCAATGAGTGACATACAAACAGCCAATCATTTAACAGATGTGTTGCTGGACAACTCCATCGCCATGTGAGAAACAGTGCGGTGTGACACATGAGACAACAGAAGCAGTGTGCAAAATGAGGGTTAATTAAAGAGGACAGGTCAGTTTTTTGTTTTTCAGAGGGGGACGGGCTCAGACACTTGGTGGGAGCTCGGAGTAGAACTGCTCCTACTTCACATTCAAAGAAGTCAACTCAGTGGAGGAGCTGGACAGCACTGATGGATGGACGGATGGACAAACAGACGGATAGCTATCAGAGCAGTGTTGTGTGTAGACTGCAGGAATAGTTTCCCAACCAAGACAGGTAATACAACAAACTTATTTTATCATAGCTGCTTCCACCCTTTGGAGTACACAACACGTCATCAGTCACCAGGAACATGATCGAAAATGATTGATATCGACTGATATAAAACTTTTCCCAGCCAAGGTCATTGTCAATACTCCTAATTCCTTTAAATCAGCGGTGTTTAAAGTTTTTGACTGTGGACACAAAACTCAGAGAAAGGAGCCTTTTCACCTCTATTGGCTTACTTACTTAGTTTGGCCCACAGATTTAGGTTATTGTATGTGACCTTCTTTTGATAACCCCCACCCCATTCATTTGACCCTTCACTAAGCCCCGCCCTCCTTAGTTACTATTGCTAAGCCTGCCAAACGTTCCGTTCTTCCACTGCATTTATGCAGTTTACAGTGAAAATGGTAGCAGATTTAACCTCGAAATTGGGAGTAACTGTTGAAACAGAAGGTCTTTGAATCCTTAGAGACATAAACAAAAGCATATTCTCATTTTTAGCTGACGATGGTGGATTTTGTGGCTAAAATAATGACTCACAATCAGATTTCATAAGTGTAGCTGATGTAAGCTACTACTAATTCCTTGACTCGGACAAAATGTCTGTCTCCAGCTGAGTTTTTAACGTTTACATCTGATGTGTTTTAAAACAAGAACCCTGTGAAAGTGTTTATGTAAAGTTAGCTAACAGCTGCATACATGACATGATGTTAATGCTAAAAGACTGAAGCTAAAGCTAGCTTACATATCAGCAAACATTGGTTGGATGGTAAAATACAGCAGGTATATTTACATGACAGATGACAGAAATCCACTCATTAACGTGTGAAAAGGAAGCACAGGGACTTGATTAGTGCAGCAGACCTGGACACGCGTCACCCAGCCAGACCAGCCGGACTGCAATCGCACAAGACAGCGGGGATAAGAGCTAAGCTAATGCGGCTTAGACTTGAGACAGCGAGCCAGAGGGAGAGAGACACTAAACCCCCACATATAACCTCCCACATAACAAATGCAGATGTAGTGGGATCTAGCGAGTTTGTCAGGAGGTAAAGTTACTGCAACCAGTAAGCTAGTGTTAATTAGCTGTACATGCTAATGTTTGCAGCTTATGTTAGCGCAGATGACTATGAAAAGCCAAGTATTGCTCTACTCAGAACCTCCTGCACACTGCATCAACAAGTAGGGAAATTAAAAGCTTGCCCACTCCAATTATGGTTGCTAAGCTATGACTGGCCAGTTGGTGTTTGGAGGTGGGGCTTAGCGTAGGGTCAATTAGCCTCTCCTCTATTTTCACCTGTTTTACAATGTTTCCCTTAATTACAAAGATTCTGAGCTGCATTATTAAATGTGCTGCAACAACTAAATGTATTCTATTCACATAATTACTCTTAACACTAACGATAATAATCCATGTTATCTTGCATGTGTTCTTTAAAATGCAACAAATATTTGATCTGTTATCACTCACTGTAAACTTAATGTTTTGCATCATATTAACAAACTCTGCTACAGACATTGTTACTATTAAAATACCTAACAGCATGTATTTAGTCAAAAAAAAGTTGAAATGGAAAACCAAATGAAGAAGCTGTTTTTCAGCAGCTGCTGGTTTTAAACTTCACGCTGGAAAATTGCCTATGGTGAAAAAAAGCTGTTATTATATTTTTATCTTCAGGGTCTATTTGTTACTCTGTTGTTTGTTGTTGCTTGTGATCATTTCTTGTATGTTTTGTTTATTAAACCGCAGGAGCTGCAGACACGCAGATATTCAGACTCCTCGCTGTCCAAACTGAACCTGTCCAGTTTGACCTGCTGAGACTCTGCTTTAATATTCATTCAAGAAATCCCAGTGGGAACGGCTTCGTCTCTGGGGCTTCAGACCAGACAGAGGAGGAGGAGGAGAGGATGAAGAGTGTGAAGGAAGAAGACGGGCACCAGTCAAGGTGTTGGGGGGTGTGAAAGGTCGAACCGGGGGAGGATGGAAAGAAGAAGTGAATGAAACAAAGACGGGAGAAATCTCCATTTTTATGCTTCGCCAAATATAAAAGGAATATTAAAAAAGAGGGTTGACAGAGGAGAAAAAAATCTGTTGTTGAGAGGAGAGGAGGTGATGAAGAGGAAGCAAACAATGATAGGGTGAATGAAAGATGAGATTGAAGAGAAGACAGGGTGGAGAATCACAGCGTGGGAGGTGTAAAATGAAGATCATGTATGAGAAATTAAAGGAAGGAGGCAAGGATGGAAAGAAGTGAGGAGGTGTGGGAGGTGAGCAAGGCTGTTATTTTGGTTCCAGACAGCGCTGACACTCGTGAACATAAAAGCAATGTGAAGCTTGGTTTTTCAAATTAAGAGCAGAGTAAATGTAAAGTGGCAGGTGGAGCAGAAGCAGGAGGCCGTAATCCGGTTTCAGGTGTAGCTGCATCAACGTCGGCCAGATCTCTGTGAGCTAATCTGAGCCAAATCATTCAGTGAAATTCAATATAAAATGACCTGGGAAACCTCAGGCCTCTCACAGGCTTCAGTCTGGTTTATTTTATCTCTGCATCCACCTCCTGAACTCCTGGTTTGTCAATATGCACTTTAAATTTGACCTCAGCCTGATAAAACTAGCAGGACAACTGTCGTCTACACTCTGAATTTAATGAAAGCATCTGGCTGTCAATCAAAATATGAATATTCTTGATGTTTATGAGCAAAATGAGCAATAGTTCTAGTACTCCACACCCCATCATGGATAATACTTTTATTTCTGTCATTTATTATTTAAATCATTTATTAGTTTGTTGATCAGGCTAAATTCATCTTGTAAAAATATAAAAAAAAGTTAGTTAAGATCCCGCCCCTCGCAGAACAGATAACCAATCATATTTGAAGATAGTGGTTTGGCACTCCTTCAGCTTGTTATTGATACCATATTTATCACACATTTCCCATGCTCCCTCCCACTGTTTATGATTAAAGAAGTCCAAAAACGTGCAAACGTAGAGGCGGTAACATGACTAAGCACTCAACTCATTGTTGAAATGACGATGTGGTTTGCCGCCGGCCGTTCTAATATTTCTTTTAGCTTTCTGAAACTGGCTGAAAACCAGCTAAGCCTGCAAATGAATCGATTTAAAACTTTCATACTGCGTACCAGAAGCAGTTCATCAGTGGCAGTGGGTGGTTCTGAATACAGCCGGGATTTAAGAGGAGGGAGGATTTGTTGGTGATCCTTATCAAATGTCGCCTGGGTTATTTTTACTCTGCTCTTGACTCACAGTTGTTACATACACACAAAAACTTATATATGACACTGTGAGAGTTCTAATAAATGTATTTTATGGATGGATTTTTCTTTCTATTCTACATTTCTACCATTCATCTTGAAGTAGACTATTTACATAAATCATTTCTCCACCTTCAAATAGTCCTGGTTATTCTGAAAAACTTAAATGTGCATTGAAACAATATTTAAACTGATAAAACTTTAAGTGAACATAACTTTTTGAAGCTGTTGAAAAAGGTGACCGTAAAATTTGTGTTTGTGATTGCTGGAGATCCTCTGATGGTGCCCTTCTCATTGTTCCCAGATCTTTCCTGGGCCTTTTCAGCTGTGAAACTGATTGACGACACCAGTCGCAGTTCTAGACCAATTCTACTGGGGCACCAGTTGTTTTATCAAAGGGGCACCTTTGACCTCGGACAACAGAAACAAAGAAAGTGACAGTGTTCAACATCACATGATCAGAATTTGTTTCAGTAACTGCTTTTGAAACAAAAGCAGTTACAAAAACAACTGTATTTGTGTTAATAACTGTATCTATTTCAGCATCTGTATTTGTTTCAGTATCTGTATTTGTTTCAGTAACTGTATTTGTGTGAGTAACAAACTCCGTGGCTCTGGCCCCTGTATAAATAGCCACAGTGGTTATTCCACCCTGGATGTAAAGAGCATGTCCCTCTTATAAATCCATCCTTCAAACGCATGGCTATCATCTACTGTGTAAACAAAGACATTTGTAATTGTTAATATAAATGATAATTTTATTTTATTTTCAACAACACGTTCAAACCATCTGTTTCTGTACTATTTGCTTAACTATGAATCATTCCAACATTGTTTGGAAAAGTGATGAATAAATAAATGTCTCTCTTCTCCTTGTTGCTCTCCTCTTCCGTTTCTACATCCTCCTCTCCTCGTCCTCCAGCTCTCCTTTGTCTTTCCTCCTGTTCCTTCTTCCCTCACCTTTTCCTTTATCCCTATAAGTCAATATGAAGTGACTTAACTTTATTCCTTCCTCTCCTCCTCTCTCTCCCCTCCTCCTCCTCCTCCTCCTTCTGTCCCATCTCTCTCTCTCTGTGGAGGAGGAGGAGGAGGAGGAGGAGGAGGAGGAGTGGATGATGATGGCAGAGGAGGCGGAGGAGGACGGACAGGCCGACATGTTGCCAGTCGTCGCCCATTAGAGTGCCGCTCTGTCTTGGTCCTGCAGATCAATGGACGGCCTAATGAAAGCCAAGCGCTGCCTGGCTGTGACACACTGTGAGAGGAGGAGGGAGGGGTAACAACCAGCCAATGAGGCGACGGCGCTGGTCAGCTCCTGTGTATGAAGCTAATAATGCAGCTGATTGCTGATATTATTAACCTGATCGGCTCCCTTCTGAACTGATTTAAGTGAAGAACTCGTCAATAAAAGACTGATTAACCTTAACGGATTCTAATGAAACACTCTGATTAGATTCCAAACACACACATGTGCGTCCTAATAATCCAGTTCCAGTGGAGAAATTTATTTTTAGTCTCATGGTGGTTTCAGTTTGAAGATATTATCGATGTAAAATGTTGTCGACTTTAAGGGGAATCAGCCTCGGAAAATCAATCAAATCCTAGTTGGCAGTTTACAGAGAGTTTTATTTACTGCAGTCAGCTGTGGAAGAAGAAATCAAACTCTTTACTGAAGTAAAACTGGCAAAACCACAGTGGAAAAATAGTCAATTATAAGTTAAAATCTTGCTTACTCAAGAAACAGAATTGGCAGTAAAATGCACTCAAGTGCCAAAAGTATAAGTGCTCACTGTGAATATTAATTATCAGACATTTGAATTTGCAGATTTTTCATTAGAAGAAAGGAGAAAAAAAACAAGAAAATAAAGTAAATGTTCTTTAACTTTGCAGATAATGTCCTGATGTGAAGGTTAAGGCACAAACATATGAATATCTTCGTACAAATAAACAGACAAAACATTTAATTTAATAAAAGTGGAAGTTACAAAGGACTTTTTGTATCTGTTGCTCATTATTTTAGGCTGCTTGGGCATTTGGTGAAGCTTTTAATGCTGTTGTTTGTGGTCTAAAACAAATTTGATTTTGAACTGATGACATGATGAAAGTCCATGATGAAACCCAGAACTTGGTTCCCTCCACAAAAAGCCAGTGGGATTTCAATTCAGTTCAATTCAAAAGAGCTTTACTGGCATGGGAAACAAAAACAAAACAACAACAACAACAAAGTACCTATGGGTTTTCTCCATTGGATTGGAAAAGCCCTGTGGCGAACAAAACTTCATGATACACATTTTATTCTGCAAGATAATCTTAACAAATGTTTAAATGCAATTGTCAAAAGTAAAAAGCCTATACACTATACTCTATAAACAAACTCCACCATGGTTGTGTAAGTCAGCGTGACCCCATCTAAGTGACCTCTGTTCGTCTCTGTAGCGTCATTTAGCCCCTTGTTAGACGCTACCTTCTTTAAGACACATAAAAATGTCAAAATTCAGTGGGCGGGGTATTTACTGAAATAATTTATGTTGTAGAGCAACGTGTGAAAATCTCTTGAGCTTGTGTTAGCAACAGACCCAGAAACAGATGAAGGAACTGGAAGTGCTAGTCAGCTAACTCTTTTCCATTTTTTAGTGCTCTGTCAGGATTTCTGCACATAACAGTTTTTGTTCTAACTTGACCTCAAACATACGTATCCTCAGCTGACGACAGTTTAGCCTTTGGGGGCACCAGCCGATGTTTCAGGTCTTCCTCTGTAGCCAGCAGATATCAGGGCCAAGGCTTCCTCTTGTGTGCGCCGGTTATTGTTTACAATCTGATTAGCAACTTGAGACACAAGACGATGGAGGCTAATCTGCATATGATTAAAAAAAAAAAGCTAATACAAAGCCGCTAGCCGCTGGGATCTGAGATTGCTTTTCAGCCAGTGTGTTCTTGCTCTCCACACAGACTGTACCTGCATGCAACCAAAGTCCGTTCAAATGTGACAGATCATTATTACGACTTGGACTAGAAACAGAAACCAGAATGCTTCTGATACTAAAATCGGGTCCCTTGCCCACGCGTTCTACATTCGTATGCAGATAACTGATTATATATATTCAGTCAGCAGTAAACTGTTAAATTAAAGTGACACATAGAGGTTTTGTGAGGATAGAGGATCTATATGATCTACATAAACTGTTCACTTAATCTGCCATTTTGGAAACTACACAGAGGTGTAGGAGAACACATGTACGTCAAATACTACAACTTTGTGTTCTTTTGCATTCATCTTGTTTATATATCCTATTTTCTGTAACATATACAAACTGTTTATTAAATCATGTGTTGATTTAAAAACGTTAAATTAGATCTGAAAAGTCCATATGCACGTATCCACCATTAAAGCACATGTTTATGTATATGGACTGAAAGTGTGAAATTATCTGGACAATGATTTAAAATGTTGTTCAAATATTATTCATTTTAAGAACATTTATAGAGAAAAAATAATGGGACATTATGCACTGAATGACTGATTTTTATATGAAGGCCATCAGTGGTATCTGAGTGCGGCTGAATCTTTTTACTGACTGTATTTGATGATGTATTGTTGAAGCTTGTGAGGACAAAAAAGACCATTTGTATTTATGTTGTTACCATTAAGAAAGTGGCAGTTAATATAAGATTTATCTTCCCCCTGCTCCTTTTTCACTTGTGGAACGTGTAAAAGTTGTTTGTATTAAAACAGTGTCATGTCTTTTGTGAAACTGGTGTCGGAAAAAACACTGAAATGAGTGAAACAAATGAAACGAGACCATCAGCGAGAAGATCAGCTCTTTCTTTTTCAGTTATTCTTGATGTCTGTCGGATTCTCTTTGAAATCAGATGAAACAAGTTTGGGTTTACATTTTCCCAGGAAAAAGTAATTTCCATAATATTATTTTTGACGTTATATTTTATATATTTTGCAAAATATGAGAGTTCCTTGTTGCAGCTTTAATGTTTCAAAGTAAAAAAAACAAAACAATAAATATTACTCTTAATACTAATTATAATAACAATACCAACAATAGCTTTGTTGGTATGAGTTTACCTGAGTTTCAGATGTGGACTCTGGTCGGTCAAACCTCACTGCAGCGTTCAGCGTTTCCACCATCGAAGCTGTCCTTTTTATTGGATTTACATTTAAAGACAAACAGAATAAATGAATGGGAGTAAATCAGATGGTGCAGACAGCTCAGCAGCCGGCAGTTGAACAGAACTTCCTCACGCTCAGCTGGGAATCATAACGTTCCGGTGAATTACAGAAATGTCCTTTCCCAGGTTTTATGGCCTTCCTGCTTTACTGCTGCTGCTTCGTTCGTCCCCACAGGAACTGTTTGGAAAAAATTAAACTGCCGCTGCTGGAAGGTTCAGGGAAGAAAGGTGTTAACACCACGGAGACAAAGTGAAGAGGAAAAGTTTTCTGTCCTGTCCTGGTCTGGTCATATGATAAACATAAGACTCCTTCAGAAACAAGGGGAACCGCTTAGAAATGTTTGGAAATATGTTTTTCTGAAATACTGATGCTCAAGGACTACACCGTAAAACTTAAAAAATGCAGGCTTAATATGGAATCAGATAAAATGTGCTGGTCGATGATGTTTTTTTAATTGTAAAAGCAGCTTATTCCAACTGATATGTCTGTTTATTATTAGGCGGTGCCCCCTAGTGGACAAAGTGAACATGACAGGAGAAGTATGAGGAGCAAGAAAGTCCACGTTTGCTCAGATAACCCAGATGAGTTCTAAGCCAGTTTTAGCTTTGATTTCTTTGTCCTTAACCATTTTAGTGCTTCTGTCTGGGTTCTTAAACATTTTTAACCCCGATATGAGTGCTAATATGGTTAAGAACTGATGAATCAACACTAAAATCTGCTAAAGGACTTTAAGCCAGGACATCAAGGATCGAGCTCTTTGTGGAACAAAAAATAAACAGAGTTTCTTAGTTTCTGAGTCACTTAAAAAAACATTTGTCATAGTCGTGACATCTGTCGTATCACATCTGTTGCGACATCACTTCCATCACATGACATAACGTAGTCATTTTTACCCAAACTCAAGACTTTTTCCTGAACTTAACCAAATAGTTTCATTGCTTAAACCAAACCAAACTGTGACTGTTACTACGTAAACCACATGGGTAATGTCACATGACTTATGTCACATGTATTCAACCTATTCTTTTGTTTAGTTATGAAAACGTGTTGACTAAAACAATGTGCAACAATCTGCTTTTATTTGGAATGAAGTCTAATTTTGGTCAGATTTAGACTCACTATATGTATAAATGTACGTCTGTCACTGCAGGTATCAACTGTGGACTATGGCAGAATCTTAAGCTCTATTGGACATTTTTATTGAAATGAATATTTGGAATTAAAGATGACTTTTTATCTAAAAAAAAGGCATTCACAAACTCAATTCATTTTTTGAACATGTTATTCAACCAGGGAATTGTCATGTCCATCCAAGACTAGTGGAGCTTCAGCTGTCAGTCACTAATTATCAAGACTTTTATTTGTTTTTTATTTGTATTCAGTCATTTATATTTCTGCTTGCAGGGTTTTAACCACAGTTTGGAGTCAAAAGTTTGTCACTAAACCTATCACTGTCACACACAAGTGAGAACCAAGGCCGTAAAATTGGGTAGGGACAGCAGGGACATGTCCTCACCAATGCCCAGGGACTACTGAATTGTCCTTAGCAATAATTATAATCAAAAAAGTAAAGTATAACCACTGTTGTCAGAGTTAAATAGTCAATAGTGAGATTCAGTTTTGTGACAAAGCACTTTTGATAATTAAAGATGCAGAACAAAACATTTTTAAGTCAACTTCGCAGTGGTTTGGTCCACTGCCTACCTGCAGCCACGGGTCCCATTTTACTGCCAAAATATTTAAGATATGAATATGAATGAAGTGACCAGCTATTCAAATCATGAAATGATCATGAAAGCCCAAAACATTGGTCATCAAATCATCATTAGACAATAGCCGATGTGTTTGAAGGTTGTTGCTAACCAAGATTGCTAATTAACTGTCTGATCCGAATGTGTTGCTGATGAAAACAAGTCAAATCATGTATAAAGCAAAAAATCAGTTATTACCCAGCAGGATCCACAAGCTGTTTCAAATGAGAGAAAGTCGGCACAATGTGAGAGGAATTTTTATGTTCAAAAAGAAGCCAACGAGGAATAAGATAAAAAACAGTGCATTACAATCAAAGGAGTTACTCTATGGAATAACTGAAATGAAAACATGTTAAAACATACTGGATGCATATGGGATGGATGATTGGAGAGTAAGAACAGAGGACAGGATGTGTTGTTGATTATTTTGATTTGCGCTGTTTTGTTTATTTTATTCTGATTATTTGCTCTTGCTGGGTTATGAATGCTTATATTTGATTGAGATGTGATTGATGGAAAGTGGAGAAAAAGGCAGGAACACTCAACCATTTCACATTAGTTCCAGATCAGTTTACTGATTTATAAAAAAAGGAGGTACAACTTGGTAAGTATCTACTTCTTTCTAGTCCTTTCCCTGGCAATAGCAGCTTTAATGCTTTAGTGGGTTAATTTGTGGTGATAAAGCTTGCAGAGGCGCCTGGGGCGGGCTTGAGGTCCTCTGGGTAGAACACAAGAGGATACCTGTGTCAGTCAGTGTACGTAGCCTGCAGCATGCAGCCATGTTACCCTGATGTGCTTGTGTTTCTGTATTTACAGGTGTAAGTAAAGTAAGCATATGTCACGCCTCTCCTATTGAAGAAATCTGTAAAGTAACCAGCTGTTTTAGAGTTCTGTGAATGTGCAAGATATTATCAGTGAGTATTTTTAAGGCTTATAGTCTTAATAGATATTTTATGCATCATGCAAGTTTGAGAGTGGGTGTGGATGCTTATGGGGCACCTGTGTCATTCAGTACCTGTAGCCTGCAGCATGCAGCCACGTTACTCTGATGTGTCTGTGTTTCTGTATTTCAAAAGTGAAAGTGTGCAACATGTAGATAACTGCAGAGTTGCAGTGCATGTGTAAAGAGGTTTTAGTGTCATGTTGGGTTTTTAAATGTCTGTCTGAGGCCGTTTGTTGGTCTTTTTCCATTTAATATCTTCATTAGAGTAATTCACTTGATGCCAACTGTATTTATGGGGTTCTGCTGTTATTATCTGTCTGTAAACTCTTTGCTCAGCTGAAAATGTGGTGACGCACCGACTGCAGTTTGCTGTAAGCTTAAATCAACCTGTTAAAGACTGTTTAAATGACACTGGATGTGACCCATCTGTTGAACAGACTGAGCGGAGCTGAGTCTGACTGAACTTGGAGCCTCAGATGGATTTCACCTTCTGCATCTCAAACAGCTTCTTCTCCGCTGCAGCAGTGTCTTTGAGTTCTTTAAGCTAATGTTTATCCACATTTACAGAGACACTCCACCTTCAAACTCGGGCACATTTATCCAGAATTACAGCTGTTCAGACAGATTCGACCTCACTGCTGCAGAATAGAGGTCACTTGAGTTTTTTCGCAGCATTTTAAAGAGTTTTTGGAGTGTAAATAATGAAAAAGATGGAAGAAAAGTGGAGCAGAGATGTGACCTGTAAGTTTCTAAAGCAGACAAAAAGTAGAAGAGTGTATTTTACTTTTTATCTGTGCTGAAAGCCTGTTTGTGTTTGTCTTTTATTCTTAAATGAATACAGTTTAGACAGCCAGCATGCTGCATTGTTGAAGCTCATTTCCCACGACTGTGATTTTTTTTTCTAGGTACTGTATTTACGAGCAGATAAAAAACGTCTTTCTCTGTGTGTGTTTTTGTGAGCGAGCACATTGAAAAGAAGTCGGCCTTCTCTTCTTTCTTCTCTCCAGCAGCAGCCAAGTGTCCTTGCAGAGCAGAGGACGCCTCGCTGTTCAGCTCCTCCATAAATCTTCAGGTACGACGGAGCTCAATTAGCGACGACGACGGCAACACTGCACTCCGAAATGTCATCGTCTTTTGTTGCTGCCAGACAATTACTGTTAAATATCTTTTATTGTTGTTTGTGTGCGCGAGAGCCAATTCTCATTTAGGATTCAAAGGCAAAAGTGCAGGCGGTGTCATTAAAAAGGCCTCAAGTAATTAGCTGTCTACATACTGCTCACTAATCAACACCAAAGAGTGTTTTAGAGCGAGTAGGGTGGACGGGGGAGGGAGGGATCAAACGTCAGAGTTTCTGAAAGATGGGGCCCCTAAACATGCAGCAGTCTGATTTAGTCAGGCTGGCGGAGTAACAGATTACATGTAACAGGATTACATAATATGGATACAAAAAAAGGAACTGTATTCCTTTGCAGTTGCAGATAAAAAGATTCACAATTCAATTCATGATTTTAAAATAAAGACATACACATGCTTAGTGTACTGGTGAAAAAATGCCTCACTGGGTGAATTATTTTTTTTTTTTTGCCATGTTTAGTCTTTAAATCAATCAATAAATAAACACAACACTTGAGGAACAAACTGATAAACCGAGCAACAAACATCAAACAATTAATCAATTTTTAATCAACTCTGCATATATTTTGATAACTGATGAATAGTTTTGAGTCTTTTTTTTTTTTAAGAAAAAAAGTCAAAATTCTTAGATGCATTTTTTTTTCTTTGATCTGACAGTAAACTTAATATCTTTGGGTTGTGGACAAAACAAGACATTGGACATTTTCATTTTATCTCCAGAATTTTTCTGAGCGAGGTTACAGTCAGTTCACATGCATACTAGCTTTTAACATCTTGTAACATGTGGTTAATGTTGTTACACGGTCACAGTTTGGTTACGTTTAGGCACCAGAACTTAAGATAAAACAACCACATGCCACATGTCACACATGTTGTTATGTACCTTAAATTGTTGAGTAATGTTTTGACTTCACATGTGACAGGAACCCAGATCTCCTGGTGAAAGTCTTGTGCATTTTTTAGCCATTCATCCACCCCATTTCCTCCAAACAAATTTTCCCCGGAGCATCAAACCAGGGAACAAACTGAGTATGAGATTGCTGGTCTGTAAGGCCCTGATCAGACAGAGTGCATCACTTAAACTCACTGGCTTTTTTTCTTGAAACTGTTTATTATTTTTGAAAAAGAGCAGCACAGCGTTTCTTTAAATTGTTTCTAGGCAATGACAAAATCAGCTGTCCTTAGCCCCAAACCAAAGGCAGTGGGTTTTATGCTCCTCCAAGTCCAAGAGCTTCAAGGGTGCATTAGCAGCACACAAAACGCTCACTGCCTACAGAAAACAACTGGAAAAAAACGCCACTCGTTTGGTAAAAACAGCTGCTGGAACCACTGAGACTGAAGAGCTGGAGAGCTGAGACTTCTTTGTGTAACGTCGAAGGTGTCACAAGGTTCAACCCACAGTCATGTGATCCATTTTTAATAGAAATATCTTGTTTGCTGCATCTATCTGTCTTTGCACAATTCATTTGAAGCTCCCTCTGTACTTTGAGAAGATATACCGCAGTATGTCAAAAACATACTACAGACTGATAGTCATGTAACTCAGGACAAGAGATTTGATGTTGATAAAAAACAGGGTCAGAGGTCGGCCAACATGGAGAAACCCATTGTTCAGACCTTCTGACAGAGCAGCAGCAGGTATCTGCCCCCATCCGACATGAATACACAAATGCTTAAGAGCCACAAACAGTATAAAGACAAACATTTTAGGAAATTATAGATAGATGAATATAGATGTGCGACACCTTCTGTCGCTCGCTGTCTCGTCCATTTGTCTCCATTAGAGCCTGCAGAGGGAATTAAGCTGTGCATCTGTTGCAGGTCATGTCTGGATCTGTCATCGACACGCTGCATCATGGCTCATCTCAGCACAGAGGGGCGTATGCAGGTTCATCAACGGCAAACAAAGACGAACAAAGCAAACTCAAATGCAAACTTAACTTTATTAATACAGCAAGATGACAGCATTGTTGACTATGCAGTTCAAAAGCATTCTGCTCGGTTTAAAAGAGAGTGGTGAGTTGTGTTTTCAAGGAAATCTCTACTGCCATTTTGTTACTTCAACATCTTGTAACGTTTCAGGTAAAACGCTGTTACCACTGAGTTGTGAATGAAAGAAGTAACATTGCAGTGACGAGCACATAAAGGGTTACATCTGTCTGATGATAGGCCGCCATGTTGAACCGCCATGTTTCTACAGCAGCCCAGAACATACAGACCAAACACTGGTTCTGGATGTGGCCTTTAGTGCAGTACGTTTTGTTTCATGGCCACCATAGGTTCTCCTATACGTTTGGAAGCAGAAAGTGAGATGAGGTGTTTGCAGGCTGCAAGCTCATCACTGGATGCCACTAAATCCTACAAACTGGAGCTGAATCACAGACACACACGCACACATATTCTAGTTCTACTGCATGCAATCTTGGTGCAATAAATTTTTGTCCAGATATATGCATGCAATGCTGCACCAGCACAGTTTGTGATATCTCCCTCTGCAGATGAGTGTGTATTTATTCATAAGTAATTACATTTTTTTCAGTCAGTCTTGTTTCTCTGTAGTTGTGGGGCAGTTTACTTACTTGTAACTGCCACCAGCTCCTGTTTTCCTTTCAAACTGTGTCCTTTTTGGGGATATTCTCTCTCGTCCTCCCTGCTGACTGCTCTGATGACGGGAAATAGACACCGAAAGGATGTCAGCATGGATTTTGACCAGGTAAAATGTATTGGAGTTGAAGCAAATGTGCAAAACTTCGCTAAAATACTGCACAAGTGTGTTTTCAAAGAAGCAACACATCACTCTTCCTGTTTACCGACACACAGACCAGATCAGGACATCATCATAAAAACAAACTGATTCAATCAGCTCTTTACCTGCTTGTTCACATCATTTCAGTATCTGCTTGAGGCTTCTCACATCGCTTCCAGTCAGGAAGGCCCACTGTCACAATAAAGTATTCCATTATGCATAGTCTGGGGCTGGGGTATAATCATTTTGGTTTTTATCCTGTTCGTGTCAGGCCCGAGGCCGTGTGCAGGTGCACGCTTTTCTGCACAGTTCTGGGAAACTTTGTAATTCAACCTTCAGCTGCATGTTAAAATAAATCCAACACCAAATATCTTCTGTGATTATTTATCCATTTTCACACGTACCATCAGTTGCTGCTCTTGTTAGCATGTTGTTAGCTGCCCGCTCGCAATCCCAGGATGCCTCGGGTTGAGTCTGTTGACCAGTCAGAAGCTGTGTTCCTGATTTATCAACATAACAGAAGCTTTTGTGCCAAAGCCCTGATCCATAGATGTATTAATAAATCCAGTAATGCAATTATCAACGCAGACTTAGTCCTTACTTAAACTTTTTCTGAGTTTACACACCTGTTTTTGCAAGGTTTCAAACTTTTGAATCATATAAATAAATATAAATAGAATAGTTTGCCCTGACCTGAACTCTTAACAACATGACTCAAAATCCAGTGAAATCTGTGTAGCAGCACTTTTCTTATGTTTTATGACAGTAAAACAACACATCTACAATTAAGGCTGACACTTTTCTCAGAATATGACGTTTGTTTGCTTTTCACTGGAGATGTATAAACCAGAGTTCATAGGGGCCTCACTTCCAGATCGATCACAGCTCCTCTTGGTGCTCGTTCAATACTTTTGTCATCAATAAGCTTCCATATGGATTTGTCAGATAGCTGTGGATGGATAGAGAGAGGGAAATGCTATGAACTCTGGGAAACGTGTCTCTTTGCTCAGCAGAGGCTGTCAGAGCGGAGAGGGAGAGAGTCGAGAGAGTCGTTCTGCTTCAGCGACGGGAAAATGCCACCGAGCTGCTCCGCTTCCCCGCTCATAAATACTCTCAAGGACCGCGGCTTTACAACAAGTCAATAGCTTCTGTTAGCAACACACACTCGTACACACACACAGGCGGAGAAACACACACATACAACCAGAGGTCTGCACGTACACACACATAAAAAACACACATCAGCAAAATACGCAGATGCATGCTGTCAAAATATAAATCAACAATCACAGCACTACATAAACACAAGTGCCAGGCCAGCAGAAAGGGCTGCTGGGATAAATGCGGAGGCCGTGGCTGACGGAGCGGGAGGTAAATCTGTCTGGAAGGAGGGAAGGAAGGAAGGAAGGATGGAGGGAAGATAAAAACACGAGTCTTCATTTAAAACAGTTCTGTTTCCTCACAGTAACAGTGTGAGAAAGAAAGTCGCTCTCTGAAACTTTTCTGTCACAACTTCCTTAAACGTCCCGTCAGCAGAGGAGCGGCTGCCAGAGGACACTCCGAACTGGTGTGACTGGAACCTGAATAAACCATCCCTCAGCTGAAGCACCTGTTCCTGCAAAAACACAACAGAAACATGAATGCTTTCACTCTGATGTCTATGATTTTAGTATCAACAGCTGCATCAGAATGTCAAAGCTTGTTTGTCTCCATGATATTAATTAAATTTCCTGACCACACTTCTGCTTCCTCAGATAATGAAGCTTTTGGACTGTATGTGCGCTTCAGTGTTCACTTCACTCAGAGTACACACACAGAGTAAGAGAAGAAGAATGACCAAATCATCCGTATGTTGTTATACTGTTAGTTACCATCCTGTTGTTAGCAGGTTCTTTGTGTCTTCCAGATGTTCACCACCTCAGACCTTGTTTTGTTTTCCCAAAATACTGTCATCATGGGCTTGCTGGCTAGAATTTATTCACTTTGGGGAAAGTGCTATCTGTGACATTATGCTAGCGGACTGCTTCAGGAGCTAACATTGGCTGCATGGCCAGGCCCCACTGATTAGTGTTGCTGTTCAAAAACACAACTTAATGGCTTTATTTACTGATTTCGGTGAAACAGGATCAGATGTGATGGAGAAAGTTTTCTGATTTTCCCTCTGATGTCCTCTAGCTTTAACTCAGAGGTTACATTTCTGCTAACTTAGCCGCCATTAGCGGGCAACAGAACTGGGCTCAGCAGGCTCCCAGAGAAAACAGACCAACAGGTACTGACAAGATGTACAGTGCGAAGGTAATTAACTGAGTTTCCTGATCCTTTCCCAAGCATCCTGACAGCTTTACTCACTGCTAAAGTAACTAACCACCAGCTCAGTTAGCCATACAGGCAAGTTAGCTGACTCAGCCTCAGGCTGCCAGAAGCTAAAACCGCCAGGCAAACCACCTTTGTGTTGTAATCCTTGTATTGACTGAGAGCCCCCAGTTGGCCAGAGGAGTCGACTGGTTAAAGGATCTGTAGCTGTGTGGTTCGTTTTTTATTAACACTCATTCAGTGCTATTGACAACTGTGACACCCACCAAACCTTCCCCTCCACACACTGACCACTGATGAATGTATTGCTATGAACATATTTCCTACTGCTGCAGCTTCACATTAAAAGTATTTACATGGTTGACTTTTATTCTTAGGAAATCCTATGTGTTGATTTATGTCAGCAAGTTCAGCACTTAGTGCTAACACTCTTTAAAAATGCATGTACAACAGTCGATTTCAACATTTTTTGACAGCGGATCAGTTTGAAATATTACAGGAAGTAATGGAAGAGCAAGGATCAGCCACTGTGAGCTGCTGAACTTGATGAAGAGGCTGCACACCTCCAGCTTCTCATCCAGCCAGCTCCTTCCACTGTGCTCTGCTGTGGTCAGACTCATGCTGTGTGCAGCTTTATGTCACAATTGCTCATAGAATTATGTATATTTGTTTTGCTGCACCTTGAATTCTGGAACCTGTAGTATTTGCTGTTCCCATCAGTAATTACAGGTGTCACATGCACAATAATGGTGTGACTGTAAAATAGCATCAGCGTTCTTTAAAGCTGATTTATATTTCCTACCAGTCTGGACTGCATTCTGCAGTTACAGATTTTGAAACTTTTTTCTTTTTTTCAAACTTTTTTCAGCTTCTCAAAGGGGGGCATGCCAGGGAAGGTTTGGGAACCACTGATACAGGCTAATAAAAATAACATTACTTTTGTAAGGAAGTGAAACCATGAACAATAATTGGATAATTACACCTATTTTTTTAAGTCTGGCCCCCATAGTCTGCTGAGAGATACTGGACCTTGGACAAGTGTAGTTGATGAAGTTTTTGTTACATTACTTTAAACTTTAGTGACTTACAGATGCTGAAATCTGAGAACAACTGGATGAAATGTAGGATTCAAAAGCTTTTAGATTTGATGAACAGATTCAGTACTGGACTCAATCAAATGTTATCAAACTCCAACAGTTGTTGCGTAGCTGTGAGTTTGATCTTTTGTTCTTGTGTTCAAAATGTGTTTTTTCTCTTTTGTTGTTTGATAGACAATATTTTAATAAAAGTGATCAGTCACTCCAGAGTTTCATCTCTTTTTGACGATGAAAATTGCCGCTTGATGGCAGTCGAAGCAGGATGATCAGTTTCATCCCTCATTAGTGTCCTCCGGCTCGTTACCAGAAGCAGAAACGTCCATGGAGAAACAAACCGCCGCCGGTTTGATTCCCCTCAGCCCGGCTGATCGCCTCCAACACGGCGTGGCCTCCATATTCATTTTATTTACATCTCGGCCCGTCCCAGCGGCGTGGAGCTGCCGATGGGTGGAGGAGGGAGATGGTGAAAAGAAAAGAAAAACCACTGCCTGACTCTGGATTCTGGGCGGCTGTTATTTTTAGCCAAAGCAGCCATAATTACCCGGGCAACGTCTAACAAAATTGTTCAGGCTCGGCTGGGCAATTAGGCCAGGCGGAGCAGCTAATGGAGAGAGAATTACACAGACCTTTCCCCCATTAGCCCCCATTTACAGCAGGAAATTTACTGGGAGTGTATGGACCAGCCGTGACTTCCAAACCAGATTACTGCTCTGAAACCACTCTCCCTCCATCCCTTTATCCCTCCCTCCATCCCCCCCCCCTTCATCTGCACACAATGGAAATCCATTTGTACAACATAAGAGGAAATCTAACGGCAGTAGTAATAAGACCTGCCTCATCTGCTGCGGGAGCAACAGTGTCATTTCAGAGTGAGTCTGGAAATGAGTTTACACGGCCGTGGTTAAAGTGTTTGAATCTGAACTGTCGCCTTAAGAGTCTGCAAATAGATAATAGCTATGTCTGCATTTAACCCTTAAATATTTAATATAGTAAGAACCGCCTGCACATACTTTTATATTTTTATCAATTCTGAGTTTTCAGTCTGTAATAAATCTAATATATCATATGAATCAGGGGAACCTACCTTTCCTTTCTGATGCAGTTTAAGTCACCATCATGCATTACTTTTTTTTTGAGCATATCATATTTGTAAGTCTATAGTCAGCTAGACATATTTTGTTTTTTTAATGTGAAAAGTTGTACTGAGGTATTTTGGAGCTATATAATATATAAATTTTAGTGCATTTTTATCGGTATCATTTTAGTTGGAGTGGAAGTCGAGCCAAATGATGTAATGGAGGGTGCAGAGTGCCACATAGTGAAAGCAAAAAAATACATTTTATTTTACAAAGTGTAATTCCCATTTCTTTCAATTCATCACTGCACTTTCATTATTTCTAGAGGGTTTGTATTATATCGTATTATTTTGACATACCCTGACACAGACAATATACAACTTTTTTTTTCCCCGCAGACAGACTAACATTAACCATGGTAAATAAATTTGGCTCATAAAAACTGTGCACCTGGAAGGGAGGGAAATACATAAGGATGTTTACTTCATATTACGGTTTGAAGATGGCACGCAGCGGGTGTTGTTATTTATGTATTTACAATGTCCTCAAATATCTATTTAAACAGAAAAGTTGTAGTCAACACTAATTTGAGGAAAACATCCAAACTGCAGAACAGCAGGAAGAACATCTACAACCACAGTCAAAATTTAGTGGGCGTCTAAACGTCAAGGATGCTCGATGATATCGGCACGTCACTGGTATCAACTCGGGCTGCACAGTTACTGAAAATTTTATTGAAATCGCAATGTGGCTTTCTACGATTTTCAAAATGCAGGAGGTGCAATATTTGTTAAAGGCAAAATGTGTGTCAAAAGCTTTTAATGTAATTAAGGTAAATAAAGTAGAGATGTCCTGCCAAGACATCAAACTTAAACTCTGGTACAGATTCCTGCAAAAAAAAAAAAAAAAAAGAAAAGAAAAAATCACACCAAAGTCATTTTAATGTTTTTAAGTCAAAATAAGAGTAATGATGTAAAAATGATAATTACCTCTAATGACGCAAATCATATTGCAATTGCAACACCAGTCAAAATAATCACAATTAGAAGTTTTATTTTTACAAAATTCTGCCTTAGTATCAGACAATATAGACTGTGAAATATCAGGAAATTAATATTTCTGCAGATGTGACAGGCTGAAAATATGATGCTTTAATTACTCGCTCACAGCAGAAGTGTGTCTGTGGTGTAGAGGTTTTTTGAAAGAGATATCAAAGTCACCTTTATTTCACTGAATTTCAACTTGAATCATTTTTCACCAGTTGATTCCCCAATTATTTTTAATGATTGATGAGAATTTTGGGGTGGGAGGATGTAAACTTTTTCTGGCTTTTTTCTGGCTATATGATTCTGTGTTGCACCACAAGTTCCCTCTCAAAGAACATTAAAGTTTTTAAAATCTAAGTGATAATTAACTGGTAAATATATCTGTCAAAAATGTGTTTGAGTAAAAAGGTGAACTAATATATTCCTCTGAAGTATAGAGAAATATAAATATAAAGCAGAAAATAGAGAACAGCGGCTGAAATGTAAATGTCATTCCCACCACTGGGTTTATGGTGTGCTGTTGTGAACAGAACTGTCTGTGTGTGTGTGTGTGTGTGTGTGTGTGTGTGTGTGTGTGTGTGTGTGTGTGTGTGTTGCAGCAGACTGGGTCAGTAGCTGCAGGCTGATACCTGTGGATCTACAGAGCTGCTGCATTAATTATGAACTGTACAAGATTAGAAATGGAGGAGAGGTGAAGAAGAGGCTGCTTCTCCACAGGTGGAGAGGATGAATATGAAACACTGGCATGTGTAATCTACCAACACACACGCACGCACACACACACACACACACACACACACACACACACATGCACACTCATACTGTACAGCCTCCTCCTCCTCCTCCTCCTCCTTCTTCTCTTGGTCCTAGAAATTCACAGCTGCGGCTTAACAAAATATCAAAGGCACAAAAAGAAAGTATTAACAAGGCAAAAGTTCTTGATCCCTTTTATGAGATGAAAAAAAGGAAAAGCAAAGTAGCAGAGGAGATTTCCATTCCAACATTAATTCCAGCGCTGGTGAATTTCCAACGTCGGCAGCCATTAAGGCCTGTCAAATCAAATGTGACACCGGGGGAAGGAGAGAGAAATATTCAAATCATCTTTCAAATCTTTTTCCAGAGCTGCCTCTCTGAGAGCTGTTGCTCTCATCGCTGACAGCTCTGACAATTAATTTATGTCTTACAGATTATTCCTTAAACCGCTGCTGACCCCCAGGCGCATGCACAAGCACACAAACACAGGCGGGAAACAAGATGTGCACGCGCACCGCGTCTCTGCGAATACCTACCAGAGTTGATGGGACACTTCACCGCGAGTGTCAATCAATCGGAAAACGTCTCATATATGAATGTAGCGGCTCGGATATACTGCCAGGAGCAGATAACGGCTGACATGTCAAAAGTTACATCAAAGCTTCCATTTATTTTCAAATGACATGGAAAAGACAGAGCTGCTGTCCGAATCAAATAAACAGATATGCAGTAGAAAGCATGTTTTAAGATGGATGTGATTATTAACATTTATTAATTGTGTTAATAAATGTGCATCTGTTGAAATGGTGTTCAGTAAAGGATAATGAACAGTAAACAGGTCATTATTCCAAATTAAACCCTGACCCACTCACTGTGCATTATCCAGCTTAATACACAGCTACTTACTTTTTTAAAAAATCAATAATTTGAGCTTAAATATAAATATAAAAAATTACTTGATTGATTTAAAAATCATTTTATTGTGAATCCATAGCAACAGTTTGTCTTTCATAACCACAGTCTGCTATTCAGAAATAACAGACCCCAAGTTCCTTAGTTGACCAATCAGAATAAAATATTTAACAAAGCCATGGGATAAATTATGTTAGCTCTCCTCTGAGCTGGTTCTGACCTGTTTGACTCTGGTCAGGTGTGTTTTAATTGTGTGGTGCCAGACGATGGTTTAGTTTGACACTGGAGACCTCTTATAAAGACCCTGTCCTCCAGGTCAAATTGATCATTGATCTTTTTTTTCCTTTCACTTTATTTCTCATGCTGATTACCATCTAAATTATATTTTCATATCTGTTACTGAATTTCTACTGTCTCTGCTGTTTCAATCACTTTTTAAGTCACTCTACAAATTAAATTACTGTTCTACACGAGTCAAATACACTATAATACAGCAGCAGTGTAGATTAAATATAGTTTACTGTAATTTTTCTGCTGCATCCTCTTGGCTCTTTTTTTTGAAGTTATAAGCTTTCAGGGGACTTTGTCTTTTTCCCCATCAAGACCAAAAATGAACAATGTAAGATTAACGATTATTATAAGCAAGGGAATGGGATGATTCTGTCATAGAAGTGTCTTCTACTTTAACAATAAAATCTGACATTTTTAAACAATTTGTTCGGTGTAGTATAATTTATGGGTCTTGCTCACATGTACATAAATGCAGGGGAGTGGCCACGCCTACCAAACATCACACACGTCAAAGTTCAGTCAAGTTGAACTTGAACAGGAAGTGAAGACAGGAATTCATGCATGTGTGGCCGCGGCATAATGCAGTCAAAGGTCTGTGTTTATATTTTACAGTTCAGCCAATCATAATCGTGAACAAATAACTGCTGACAGTTTGGGGATGAAACACTTCACCTTTCCTCAGGATCACAAATGAAAGTGTCGTCTCCCTCCTGGTTAAGTTGCTGACCATAAAATGTAATTTAGACAGCGGTTAATGTTAAAATCAAGTATTTGAACTTTCCAGTTGGTTCTTTAAAGCTGTCAAATTTAAAGACAGAATTCAGACCACATAAATTCAAAGTAAAATATTTTAATGCAAAAAAAAAAAGGATAGCAGGGATTAAATATAACAAATAATAAACCTTGACGGCCTGTCTCTGCTTCCATACGCCGCCCTCCTCCTCCTGACGGGAGTTAATTTTTGTCAGATTTGTTTTTTGAGCTTCATTAACCGGTGCCAGATTAGTCCTCGGTGGGACGGCGGCGAGGGGAGACACGAGCGCCTCGCCTCCGACCTGCCGAGGTGCAAGCAATTAAGGAGCAGGAAGATGGAGTCTGTCAAGAGCGCCAACGCAAAAGCTCAAGACACCTAACCCACTTAGACGCTTTCAGCTCTTTAATAAAGAAACTTCTGTAAACTGTCAAAATGATAATAGCCCAGGCCACCGCTGGTAATTGCAATTAGAGGAGGTAAAGTAGGATAGTGCTGCACACACACACACACACACACACACACACACACACACACACACACACACACACACACACACACACAGATACATGCATCCCTCCTGAAAACATTAACCTAGTTTTTTTTTTCCTCTGACATCACTCAGAGGAAAACACATCTTCAACTTGACCAAACAGTGTCACAACAATCATAGAAAATGTTTTAATATGTTTGACTTGTTAGTTTTACTTCTAGGAAAAGTTTTGGTTGTGAAATTAAAATAATTTTGTTTCAGGGCGTTTTCTGAACTGATCAATGTAAAACAAAGGAAGGTAGGAAAATAGACAAAAATCTTAAGAGAAAAGGAAAAATGACTTCGAGTCACAAAAGGAGGGAAAGATACAAATAGAAGAAAAGACAAAACATTGTGTAGATGGACAGAAAGAACAAAGAACAAATGAAGGGAAGATGCCAGGCAGGAAGGATGATGAAAGGAAGAAAAATGATACAGGGAATGAAATCGAAGTAAAGATGAAGCATTACAATAAAGGACAGAGAAAAGAGTACGCAGAATGGAAGTACAAAGAAGTGAAGAAGAAAGGAGGAAAATGAAATAAATTTCAGATAAAGAGAAGAAAAGGATGGAGAAGGTGACAGAGAAAAAGAGCAGAGTGAAGAGGAAAGGAGAAAGAGACTAAAAGAAGTGAGTAAAGACAGAAGGAAGAATGAGTTCTAAGGAGGAAAAGAGAAGAAAGAGACAAAGAAAACAGCAGCAGAAAAGCAACATACTTTAGACGGAACACAAAGAGAAAGAAAGAGACAATGAGTGGAGGGAAGAGAGAAAAATGAAACAAGGAATAAAAACAGAAAAAATAAAACAGAAAAAACAAGGAAAGAAAGTAAGAAACAAGAGGCATTTCCAGAGTCAATAAATATTTAAAAACTGATTTCATAAAATAATCTGAATTCAAATTTGGGTTTGCCAGAAGTGTATTTTCTATAATATAGATGCTACTGAATGAAATATTAGAGGAATACTACAGGCAGCAGCTTGTGTCTATGATCCTCTCACTCTTCCACCTGCAAGCTGCTACTTTGATCATGAAAGTGGCATGTCTGTATAGAGTATGAGCTACAGTATAGTATTGTATTGTTTGGAGAATATTATGGATCTAAGATTAAACTGACAGAAGAATGGGGATAAAGGAGACAACGGCTTATTTACAGATCAATCACACAGACCAATCAGACAGAGCGTGTCTGGTAGGTTGCAACACGTGAGGCGCACTACGCTAAGCAACCACTAAATCGGATGTCCTTAGCCTAATTGTGATTTTTCTATGGAGTAAACTCAGATCTGTGCCAGTAATTTGTCCTCCATAGCTGCTATTACCAAGAATCTGTGAACTTGGTCTGATTGTATTATTTACTGAGAGAGGAGCCCTCTGTGGAGGAGAGGACAATGGGGGAAAAAACGTGAATGATGCAGGGCACTCTAAGCGTCGAGAACATGAGGTTTTTAGGGCGCATTAGCAATGAGGAAATCCTACCAGCCTATAGAGAACAACTGGGAAAATATGCATTGCAACTTATGCGTCTGATATTTCAGGGCGGCGATATAGATTCTAACAGCTAAATTCCTCCAGGCCATTCTGCACAATGCTTGTGATTCTGCCAGCAGCGCCTCGTTGCGTCCCAGAAGTTGCTCTTTGCTCCACTCCGCTTCAAATACGCATCAAGTCTATTTATGACGGATGCAACGTCAATTAGCACAGAGCAGACTGAACGGGCAGGAAGTCAGACAGAAAAGAAACCATGTAATCACGTAGGACAGAGGACCAAATCAACAAAACCTGAGCAAGTAAACGTAATCAGGTGCGCAAAATTCTCTGCTGCTGAGATGCCTCTGAAAGGCTTGCAGCCATGCGAAGGATGGATCTGAACCGTGGTGCAGACAGGCCGTGCTTGGTGGAATCAACTGGTGTCTTATTTAAACTTCAGTCAGATAAAGGATCAATAGCCCTCTGTCTCTCCACTCACTCTGCCACTGGAGGAGGGGAGCAGCAGGTTGAAGCATCACCTCTTAAATCCCCCACAGGTCACCAACAGCAGGTGACCAAACCTGAAGATTACATCACTGAGATGAAACGGCTTTTTTTCACGCCTCCCAAAAAGTTCAGATTTTGGATGGCAGCCATATTTATCTCATGCTGAATGTAAATCTGTAGAATCACTCCAGCTGTCAGATGAATGTAAAGCAGCACAATGTTCTCCAAGATGGGAATACTCAAGTTCAGAAGCAGAATCTTTAAACTACAGTGAAGTGCAGAACTGCAGGATATTCATTTAGTTTAAAAATAAAAAACACATCTTTCTCTCATAATTCACGTCAGCTGTGTGTTAATTTGACATCATTGACTTCCTGCGTGGCGTTCATCTCTCAGAGCAGCTCAGCTGGAGGATCTGTCTGAATCCTCTCACTTCACATTATCGAGTGCAGTCGACTTCCACATGTTAATGTAGCAGCAGTCAAATATTCCACATTCATATTCATACTCAGCCGTATCTGATAGATGACAACCATCAGCTGCGGAGGATGAACGCTGCCTCCACCGCCGCCACAATAAAGCGAGGCGAGGCGGAGGAAGGAACCGCCGCGTTTGATGTCTTATCTGTCGCTTTGACGATTCAGTTTGACTGGATATTGATCAGCAGATCGGCGTGGGTTATTTCCAGGTGTAATCTGCCTCCTTTTTTTTTTTTTTGCCAACACACACGAACACACAGCAGCAGTCATGTCTCCGCTGTCATCTCATGCTTAACTAATCGATTTTGAATCAAACTTTGTCCTTGGAAGCTTGAGCTCGACGTCACCGCTCGATGCCAAACTCATGCCGGCTTGATGAACTCGGAAGTCACCCCGACACGCTCAACGTCGGAAACACGAGTGAAGTGACCGGATCAGCCCCGAGGTTTGTTCGGCTTTTGTGTTTCATAAATTCAATGAGGCTTTTATTGCCTGATTCAATATGCGGCATAAAAGGCCACAAAGACAATAAATGAAGACAGAGTTTTATTTGCATCTCTTCCTGCGGGGCTAAATTTAAAGGATCAGTGAATCAAATCATTAAAATAAAAACCCCTCTCTGCCAAGCGTGAAGGAAGGAGTTAATTACTCAGATTTAGTGGTTTTGGGGCGATTTCAGTTTCCTATAGATGGTGGAACTGGAGCTCTTCTTCCGCACTAAAGGATCCACGGCTTGTTTGTGCATGGATTAACAGCAAAGGAAAGGCAAATCAAATAAAATTAAGTATTAATATGCAATATGCATAATTGACAAGCCATCGCTTGGAGTGCTGTTCAAAAACTTGCAACAAGGTAATAAAGTAAACAAGCAGAGGGATGAAATTCAGCTCCCCACAGCCTGAACGAGGGGAAAACAACAAGTCTGATGTAGCGAGCAGCTCTATATTTTTATTTTCATTGAATTTATTATCTCTGCTCATCGTTTTTCAGCAAAGACTCGTCTGTGCTTATGAATATGTAAAGCTGCAGGGGTGAGATTTACCTGTTGACAGGCTCCTGTTTAGAAGGCTCAGTCAATTTTTGGATTTTGAATCTTATTTTTTTTTTTTTCCTATTTTTGAAGAGAGAATTATCATCCATGCATATGAATAAACTGTCACACAATGGAGGAGCCGAGGATCCAGGTGTTGCATTTAGAGAGTTTTACACATCAGGGCAGAGAGCTGTTTACAGCTGCTATGTGCCAAACTTTGACAGCCATTTTCATAATTTCACCAGCCAACTATATAGCAATCTTTTTTTTCTCCGTGGGTAGGGGAGGGGTCAAGCAGCAGGATCTCCAAATGAGACCTGGTCACCTGCCAGAACGGCTGAGCTGAACAAAAAAACCTCCGCCAACTTTCCTCTCAGCATCTGGCAGCAGCGTGGATGGAGAATGTGGAGGTATAGAAGGCCAGAGGGTCTGAACCTGAACTTTAGTGAACTCCTAGTTTAACAGACGTCTTCACCCACATTGAGAACATTTTCTGCCACAAAGTCCAGAAACAACTCGGCAGAGAATGCAGCTTCGACGTCTAAAAGACAAACCCTCTGTGCAGGGTGCTGAGGAGGTCATCCAACAGACGCTGTTCAGCTAAATCTCATATCTCAGGCTTCAGAGCTTCTCACCTGCATGTGAACACACCAGAGCTCATTAATCTTACCTGTAAAAACTCAGGGTGTGTATGCACACATTTTATTTCAGGTCTCACACAACAGAAACACTCTCATGTTAAGTTCTGCAGCACTAGCTTGGTTTGGCTTGGGCCATATCTGTTTTTTCATACCTTCCTAATATTTCACCGTGGTATATGATGGTATTTATGTGAAAAAAACTAATTGTTAACCAAGGACCAGGTGGAACTGATACCTTCACGACTTGATTTCAGATAAGTGGTTGAAGATGGATGGATGGTGGCCAGAAAAAATTAAATATTGCTGCTGTTAAGGGTCAGAGACCAACTGTTTGAAGCAAGAAAATTTGTTGTTTTGCAACTTAAGTGGGTGTTATCGTAAACTTCTGTCCCTTCCACCAGTAGGACCAGAAACAAACCCTTGTAATGACAGGATTCTAAAGAGGGTTCTGCAAAAAAAGAGAAAACATAGCTGCTCCCCTTACAAATTTGTTTAGCACAAAATTCCCATTTATGTGGTCCAACAACAATCAAGAGGTTGTGCTGGAGCTACAAGTTTACCTTTGGTGATTTATACCTTTTCTGAAAACATGCCAAAATCAAACCAGTGTCCAATTAAATGAAGTATTTCCCTACAAGGAAACAAGCTGGAGATTGTCCATATTCATGGAGGAACAACATGCTGGCACACATCCTCTACAGCATGTTCGGTGGTAAAATAGTGCCAAATGTAAAGTGATGTTGTTGCTGAATTAACTTGCTGCCTAGTTAGGACATGACACCAAATCTCTGAAGGATGCCCGTCTGGTGTGTGTTTCTGTGGACCTGCTCCTGTCCAATCAGTGGCAACTTGCCTAAATATGATAGGCCCGTCCTCCGCCTCTCTGTCTCTCAGCCAGGGGATTCTACAGGAGTCTCCTCACACCACTTTGTCTTTCTTTCAACTTTAAGTGTTTTTTTTAACAAACATAAATTTAATTGATCTGAACTTGAGTATCTTCTAATATGATGCTAATCGGATAATATATTTTGACTCACTTATGCAAAACTGCTGCTTATCTTTATTTTAAGTTTTTGATTATAAATCTGTGTTGCTGACACTTTTCTCTGTATGACATGTTTATGTTTAGGATCATGGATCATATCAGATTATACTTATTTTACACAACTGATAGGAATGTAAAATAACAAAGAAATTATGTACACACTACGGCTGCATGATTAATCATAAAAAATCTTGATCTCAATTTATTGATTTCTCCAATCTCATTTTTAAATGACAACTGACGATATGCATCCACATGTTTGCTTATTGGCCTTGGAGCAATCCCAGTTACCATCGAGTGTTTCCCCTGAAAGAAGCAAAATATGGTTTATGTTCTTTATCTAAATGCACTTGCATCATTTCAGCACTTTTGTAGCTTCTAACTGAATCTCTGTGGTTTGAACTGTTTTGTATTTCAGGTATCTCTTTAGTTTCTACGCTTTCAGCTGTAGAGGAGTTGTGTCGCGTTACTGCTGATGACAACTCAACATTTCCTGTTTTGGCTGCTACACAATAAAAGCTTTTATATAAAGAAACAGCAGGGAATATTTATTGTGAAGAAATTATGAACTGTCTACTGCTTTACAGCCACTCAACTCGTGACATTTACGTCACGTAAGGGTCAGTGAATGGGGGTATTTATTTTAAAGCGTAATTTTACATTATATGTTTATGTTTAGAAGCATTTCAGGTAATCACTTCAAAAGGAAAGGAAGGAAAAGAAACTTGAGGTATTTTTTATTACAAGAGACTTTAAAGTTAAAGTCCATCACTTTTATAAATGTTTACCTTCACGTCAGGCACTTTTATATGATATGTTATATGTTGTCTGATTAAAGTCCAAGCTTCACGCACCTGTTTTTCTTTTACTTGAGCATCTAAGAGTGAAATAAATGTTTTTTGCTGAGAGAACTGTGATCTCACTTCTTAGGGAGAATAATTGTGGTTCAAATTTAAACAAGAATCATGCAGCCCTTTTTAAACACTACAAGATCTCCAGTTAAACTGGCCTTTTCTGAGAATCAGCTGGGTTTGTTTCTTTGTCCACCATGTGCCTTATTTTGTCTTGTTAAAATGTTGCAACACAGGTTTAGAAACTTCCTACAATAATAAGCTTTTTGCTGAGAGCAAGAGCCTGATTTTTCTACAGTCTGAGAGAAAAAATGAGGTCTGGGAGGCTAAATATTGTTAAATAGCAGAAACCTTTATGTGAACATGTCAAAGTGTGATGAACTGTCTGTGGTAGTATGATGTTGCCGATGCAGCCAGTCTGTGGTGGCAGACTCTCCACCCGCTTTACTCCAGGCCTCTGCAGGCCCCTCCTCCTCCTCCTCCTCCTCCTCCTCACAGCCTCACAGCCTCATGGAGACTCCATTAGCTCCGCTGTCCATCAGGAGGCTGTGATGTGAGATTAGACGGCGGTGCTGCAACCTCAGAGGTCACTCCGTTCTCCTCTCTGAAGCTTTGTGAACACGTCTCCTGACCTGCTGCTGCTTCACACAGATAGGCCGAGGACTAAAAGTAGTCCAACAAAGAGACTTCAGATACACATCGTCTGAGTTCTGACCTGTCTACATCTACACTATCTTTAGGAGGACTCCTTCACTGTGTGTTCTGAGTAAATTAAGACCAGCTCAGCTACAGCTTGTTCACTCCTGCTGGAAACTAGTTCCTTCTGGAAGAAGTTTTAAGAGTACTTTACTGTGGCAGCACAGACATGAGGACATAAGATCATTCCAACACGTCCTCACACGTCTAAACAACAGAATAGGTCAAAAATTCCCAAAATGACATATTACTAACTAAAATATAAAATCTGTAACGATAAAAATGTGTGTGGTCTGTGTAGGCAAACATACCAGCAGTAGAAACACACACATCACTCGCTGCACTTGGACTTCTTCTGTGGTTTTGTAGTTCACTGTGTCTCAGTTTGCAGTCTGTGTCAGCATGACAGGGGGTCTGTAATCAAGATTTTGAAATGTAATTGTAATTAATTGTGGCTTATTAAAATCACACCTATACTAATTTCATTCTTTCCCTTAATAAACTTAGCAATATTTGATTACACAACACACTTGATTCATATATGCAGCCTGATGATGAGCTTAAACCTTCATCAACTTTAGTCCAAAAAATCTTCTAAGTGCAAAACAGAACAAAGTGCACGGTCACATTACTATAATATTACTCAATTCCAAGTAAAAGTACTCATCATTAGTTCATTTTTGCCCGCTGTCCCTCCAGGGAGTTGCATGATGTTGATGATTCATTCAGATTCAGCTAATCTGAGTTCTGCATGACCTTGCAGTTTATATCCAATCACTGCAACTTTTCTGCAAATTTGACCAATCATTGTAGCTTCCCGCAAGTTCCACCAATCATTGGAGCTCCGCACGCAAATGTAGTTCTCAGTTCTCAATGAACTGACTCAGTGTTAAACCTCTGATTATTGTTTTCTACTTTTATTTTGCCACAGTTAATGAAAAGAACACAAGGTTTTGCATTGTTACTGACATCAACACTCTTAGCACTTTTATATTTTATAATTATGTTCTTGCTATTTTGACTGAGCTTTTTTTTGTCATCCATATGTCCTACTTTTGATTGGCCTGTTTGTGATCAGATAGCATTAATGTCTACAAAAATGTAGATGAAAGGTTGGATTTTAATTCTAATTGCATGATTTCAAAAGTAACTAAGACTGCACAGTATAATGCATACTAGCATGAGTAAAAATACAACAAAACATAATCCCTGCAGTAATTATCCAATGGAAGGATCTTATCTGTTTGCTCAGTTAATTCCAGGTGACTGTTCCTTGGCCAGGAAGTGCATTTTAGCAGTAAAACACCTTTAAGCAGCCTGAATCTCAGCAGTCACTCTTTGTGGTATTTTGTTCTTTTTGTGGACTTCATGCATGCCTGTTACTGAATTTTCGTGTGCTCACTTTTCTATCTTTCTTACCTCAACAATAATAATGTTCTCAATTTGGTACTTCCATTTTTCTTATAGCAAAAGTGAGAAGAAGCACAACTTGGCTGGCTCCTTATTTTATATTCTGGACTCATTATAATCAGGCACATGCTTTGTGCAGTGCATGTACCTTTCATGTTCAGGTCTGACAGCTCGGTATGCCAGTCGTTTCCCTCTGGGGAGGGGGTCCTTGAGGCATCTCAGCTCATTACAAGGGGTCCATCCACCGCTCAAAAAGGTTGAGACGCACTTCTGTAGCTGCAGCAGTGAGGAGAAACTTTCTGTTAAAATACTGTAGAGAAAGAAATGATGAGCTCTTCAAACCACAGTCAAAGATTTATAAAGATGATGAACAAAAATCACATTTCAGAGACACTTTATTTAAAGGAGTGTGCATAAGACTGACATGACACTGGCGTAACAAGGACATTACACCTGCCACGAACATAAGGCAGTCTTTATGAATGTTCAGTGTCATTCTGTCAATTTGGTCATTGTTTTTAATGCAGCATTGTTTGAGATGTCTTTGTTGAACTGACATTGACTAAGACAACATAACCTGTCATAACAGGAATCTTAATGACAAGTCCAAAGTGCAGCTGAGGTCAGGGAAAATATTCATGGTACAGTTATAATCCTCTCACGACAGCCACTGTTAAAACCAACAACAGTTTATTGTTTGTTAGAACAAAGTAAATTGTTTCTTTAAGTTTGATAATGACACCTGCTATGGCATGGTTATGGCAGGTCAAGCTGTCATCAGCAAAGACGTTGTTTTACTTCATGTTAAGTTGTCAAAACAGACACATTGTTGTCTTTATTAATGTTGTCTTAACAAAGACATTGACAGGTTATGGTGTCTTGGTTAATGTCAAGTGGTCATAACAAAGACATGGACAGGTTATGTTGTCTTAGTCGATGTAAAGTTGTCATAACAAAGACAATGGAAAGTTATGTCGTCTTGGTAATGTCAAGTTGTTATAAGACAGACATTGACAGGCAATGTTGTCTCACTTGACATCAAGTTGTAAATAATGACATTATCTTGGTAAATGTCAAGTTGTCATAGCAGAGACATTGACAGATTGTGTTGTCATGGTTAATATCAAGTTATGGTAGGAAAGACATTGACAGATTCAGTTCTGTTGAAGACACTGACATGTACTATTGTCTGAGTTAATGTCAAGTTGTCATAACAAACACATCTCAAAAACAAATGTCAACTTTGCATTAAAAATGGCATAAATAACCAAATCATTCTTAAAGACTCCCTCATGTTCATGACAGGTGTCATGTCATAGTTCTGATGGTGTCGCGTCAATCTTATGCACATCCCTTCAAATAAAGTGTTAACAAAAGTACCTGGTGTACCTGGAGAGTTTAATGTGAGAGCTCTGTGATTTTTTTTTTTCTGTTAAAGATGATAAACCAGTGTGTGTGTGTGTGTGTGTGTGTGTGTGTGTGTGTGTGTGTGTGTGTGTGTGTGTGTGTGTGTGCGTGCTCTCCGACTTCCCCACAGGTCCCTCGTCAGCCTCGTGTGGCTGCAGGAATCACAGAGGAACAAGTTTCCGTCGTTGGTTTTGACTGTGCAGCGGAGCCACCTGTCACCCCCGTCTCACCTCAACCCACCGCCCACCTCTCCCCAGCGAGACGCCTTCACTCTGATGCAGCGAGGACGACGGATCTATGAGCCGCGCTGGTGGTAAAGTAGGCATGTTAAATTTTGCATGGATTCTCTTTGAAGTGTCAGGAGATAAAAAGGGAAGCTCACCCGTGTTTTCATGTGTTCATTGTGAAGAAGAAGAAAAAGAAGAGGGAGGCTAGGTACAGCTGGGCTGGGCTGTAATTGAACACGAGCTAATAGAAATGTACACTAAAAACATGTGCTTTCTTTAAGAATTTAGAAAGTTTTCAAGCAGAACTGGCAGATTTTCATCACTTCTTTACAGCCAATAATATCAACCGAAGATCTCAGGAGAAAATGTGCTAACATATCTGAATGCTCTTTAGCTTAGCATCCTTCGCTTTGGTTTCTGCCACCCCCTTTGGACTGATTTAGCTACAGGATGACAGGAAACAAATCACTGAACTTTTAAAGAATTGTAATTATATATTATATATTTATCAGTTGCAGGAATATGCACAGATATTTTGAGGGGATGTTGGTCAAACCAGAAAAAATTAAAACTAACCCTGCTGCCTATGTGTTAGCTTAGATTAGCACATGTGAAAGCATAAAATAGGGCAATATTGTGCAATGGGACACAAACATGACTGTGGAGATTTGTATTCATCCCACCGGTTTACCATTTGTGATCATTTGAAATAAACAATCAAAACCCATTAAGATGTCTGGTTCTCCATCCTTCCTGGAAAGGAAAGGATCCCAGTAGGACAGCAGTGAGAACGTCAGAGCCTCCAGAGAACGCTAATTGTTACTACAGATGGAGAGCTAACATTAGCTTGAGTGGGAGGCTGCTGGAGTTCAGTCATAATGTTACAGTACAGCAGCGTCTGACTGTTGTCGCTGAATAAATCTCAGATTAGCTTAGATCAGTTGTCACCAGCTGTTCAGTGACAGGCTTTGATTTTTACAACCAGTGGTCTGCAACCTCTACATTCAAAAGAGCAATTTTTGACCAAAAATAATCTGTCTGGAGCTGCAGCTATTAATTTATCTCTTTAGGTTTTTGGATTTGGCATCCATAACTATCTTATAGATACTAAAGATCAATGTTTAGAGGAAAAGGTGCAGAGCTGGAGGCAGATGCTGTGACGCACATTTCAGTTGATTAATTTTTTTGTTTGTTTGTTGTTAGGGGATGAACAGGCTGCACATTTTTACAGTTGGAGATCGTAAGAATCACGTTACACCTACAGCAATGACAACTATGTTAAAAAAACAGCCGTTATTCATTTCCCAATCATTTTTTGTCAAAGTTACGGGGAACCAATGGAGAAGGGCAAAACAGCCACATATAGCCATCGAGCCCAGGTTGCAGACCCTCAATCTGGCTGCCGGTGGCTCATTGATCCACTTGAATGGAGCGAGACTGAAGGAGCATAACAGTTTGACTGATTAACCTTCATTTCTGAAGACAATCAGAATAATTCTTGGACATGTCTATAAAACAAAAATTTGTTCAACTCATACAAAACCGTTATTCAAAATCATGTGATTGTATTATTTTTTTGGGGATCTTCCATTTTCTATACCCCAATAGGGGGCATGACCATGATGTTTTGGCAAAGTACCCGTGCATGCTGGTCTGATTTATGGATCAAAAGATGGACTGATTGGCCTTTCAGACACAATGCGACTCCCTATTTTTCTTATTATTTTGCTGCTCAGGATGATTTATAAACCCAAAATGCCGGCATTTGACATCCTGGTGTCTTTCTGGAGTGTTTATGAACAGCTCAGATAAATCCTGTTGATTCTACCTTTAAAGGCCGATAAATTTAAATTATGTGCTGCATAACCAGCTTTTACTTTCAGAATCCTTAAAGTTTTCAGGCATGATTGGCAGAGATTCTTCACTTATTGACTTATGAAAATATGCATCTTAAATAATTTCTTTTGATATTTGGTGTTCAATAGAAAGAAATCTGCTAATGTGGTGAGAGAATTCAACCTTTTCTCCGTGCAGATTCCCTCAACTCGAAATCTTCTAGAAATGAGGCAAAAAAAGGTAAATTAGTGTGCAAGGTTTTTGAAAATAAGACTAAATTGGACCACATTTATTGGCAAATGGTAAAGAAATAAGGTCTTTTTGAATTTAGAAAAGATGGACTAGTTGATATTTACATAATTTTGCAGTAAAGTCTGAATTTGAGAGTAAAAGACTTGTTATTTGCAGTGTAGAGGCGTCGTGTCTGCAGTCTCAGTCTCCTTCCTTGATCATCGCTCACTGCCTCTGAGACATTTCTGCAGGAAGAGGAAGTGACACCGACGTCAAAGGCCCCGGAGCAGAGTGACACCCTGACACCCCCACCCCTAAAAAACAGAGAAAAATCTCCTCCCCTCCCCAAACCAAACCTCCCCACCTGAGCTCACCGAGGGTTTGCATTCCAGTTGCTGGATCGTTAGCCGGGGGTATTAGGCGTCTTGCCTCGGACTTGCATCATCGCCTCCCGTCTCAAAGTTTTGACGCGCCATCTTTCCTCTCTTTTCCCCGTCTCTCTTTTTCTCTCTCTCTGGCATGTAGATTATTCTCATCAGCTTCCCCTCAACATCCTCTGGAAGAAAAACAAAAAGAGATGGTGGGAGACGGAGGAGACGAACGCCAGAGTCTGTTTCCATTGAAGTGCAAGGTGACCCTGATGGAGATGCAATCATACATGACGCTGTCACAGAGCTCCTTGACCCAAGAGGATGCAAACAGAGAGGATTATGGGTGAATTACCTGAGAGCATGAAAAGAAAAAAAAAATATTTCTATCAGGTGTTGGTTACAAAAAAAACAACATAATTGACTGCAGGATCATGTAGAAGAGCTGTACATCAGCAGTCAAGTTCACACAGAGGTCGACTTAAACAGCTGACATGTATGATATCTTCATATGAATCAGAAACATTTTACATACGTCATGTTGCTTCCCTCACCAACACAGAAACAAACAGTCCTGAATATCTGTACTCAAGTACAAGTACTGTTGCATTACTAAAATATTACGCAATTAAAAGTAAAAGTACTGGTGTCAGAAAACTAGCCAAGTAAAAGTATCCTTGTCAAAAACTCAGAGTATTAGTTACTTTTTAATCGTTAACATATAATGAATTATCAATAGCAGTATTCAATCGGTTCTTCAAATTCCTCCTTCTCTGTTCTGCTCAGTGTTGACACTCAAGTCTGTCACTCAGCTGTGGGGTCGTGTTGTTCAACACTTCAGCTCCATCCATGTCCACATCACACTCTGTTATGTCACAGACATAATACAGGCCATGTTTGAGTGTTCTGTGTTGTGACCATGAGGCGACCATGACTGGATCACACAGAGCAGCTATGGTTCTGTGTGTTTGTTCTGATACAGAGTCTGGATTGATGTAACTGAACAGACATGAATCACAGTCTATTTTGTGCATTGTGCTGTAAGTTAGAGCATCTCTGTAAGTCTGATTCTTCAGCATTTATTGTGGTGGGAGAATAAAGCGTATGTGAGCTTTCTGTGGAGCTTTCTGGAGCAGGGTGAGATAAAGGTTTCCTTTGATACGATGACAGTCGTGACTCTGTGGCTGCAGCGCTGCTTTGGGTCGTGCGTCTGCTGGGAAAAGCTCTGACTTCTCTTTAATATCATTTCTAAAGAAATCACTCGCAGCTCCCGGCGGCTTCGCATATTTTGAGCGCTCAGGGCGCAGAGCACCAGAGGTTAAATATATTTCAACTTTTTAAATGAAGAGTGTTGCTCCTGGAAAGTGTTTCCAGCCGTCACTCAGCAACAACAGCAGATGTGACTGGTGCTGCCCTCAGCACCGTCTGACGGTGTCAGCAGACAGCGAGGGCCTTCAGTGGAACATGACATCGCTTTGATTGACAGGTGACCGACATAGGAAGTGTCCAGGTGGATTCGTACCTGCAACCTCTGTCACCTTCTGTCAGTCAGCTGCAGAAGAGCCGCTTGTTACATCGCTGTGTTACATTAAGGTGTCTGATTATTCAGTGGAGGTTTAATAGAAGCAGCAGAGACAGTATAAAATGATCTTTCCACACTATAATTTTCTACATTAAGTATAACCAGCAACCCTCTCCTGGACTGCAACCTTGACATGGTGGAGTGGCTTATGTAGTGACCCTGAGAGCGATGCCAGATGTAGTTTTATTCCCCTGGCAGGGTCAACCAAACTGGACAGGTAAAGGGTGAGTAGGCAGACAAAGCAGTCCCTCATCCTCCAGGTTAGAGGCTGGGCGTGGGCTCAGCTACCACACTCTGGAAAAAAGTGTCAGTTAACCATTGTGCAGCTTTAGAAATACTGTCTATTTGCAATTCCTTCTGTGTGAGTAAAACGTCTGTGATGGAAAGCAGTGTTTCCCAGACTTTCACTCCAGGGATCCACTTTTTTAAAAAATGACAAACCATCACAACCCACTTCACAATAAGATTATCAATAAGTCTTGGGAAAAGTTCATTTGTGCATAAATTAATGATCCTGACCATTTTTACTGTCATTTCCATATCACCTTTTATTATCTTGATGCATGTTATTGAAAACATACACCTTAAATGAGAAAGTTTGGTTGAGTTAACAGACAGTCTCATTTTTTTCCTCCCATCAGGAAAACTATATAGGATATCTTAGCCTTCTTCCATAGTCTTTTATTTGTTTGGGTAGCCGAATAAAATCTGCTGTGACCTACCTGTGGATTTGGATAAAGATTTGCTTGAAAGTTCTGAGGCAGGTAGAAGTTTGCTTACTAGCAATAATGCTAATTGCGCTGCCTTGATCATCTGTGCCATGCTGGGTGCCCAAACTGCCTAAATAAAGAGGCCCAAATGTATATGGACTCAGAGGTGGCAAGAAAAACAAAGACAGTATTGCTATTTTGCAGAGAGAATTGCAGGTAAGCTAGCTATGTTTTACTGTCCATATTTTCCATCCACATGACCCGTCGCGTCCCCATGGCAATTTCAGATGCTCTGTTTGCCACTAACCTTGGGGAATCAAATCGTGGCTCAGCTTCAACTGTGCAAGAGCCTGACAACGACATTTCTGTCATGTCAGAAATTCATCAGAACGTCAGACGGCCGTTTGGGCTCAGTTGATTGAGCCTCGTTCCTCTGTGTGCACTGCAAGGCAAACCACACCTGATGAAGCTGAAATTCAGTCCAAATCTTAAATGAGTTGTGCGGCGCAAAAATTGGGAGCAAAGGCCCTAAGTCAAGTAAGTCATAACCAACAACGGTCTGTCTGCAAACAGCTGGCAGGTGTACTTTGGTTGAAAATATGTAATAGGTGTAGGGTTTCCCAAACTTTTTCAGCTCAAGACCTCCCTGAGACAAAAATACATCACGATTAACCATAACATCCACATTTATAAACTGATCAAAAAAAAAAAAAACACACAACAAACCATGAATTTTAAATGTATATCCAATGTATTTATTTCATTATAAGTACATAACAGTAATAATCAAATTTGTGTAACTGTAAGGTTCTCACCACCTCATAACAAACTAGGACTGTCCCCTGAAATGCTAAAGGGCTTTTACTTTGAAATTGATATATGAAGTGTTACCTGAACTGAGAAGTGTGTTAAGTTTAATGTTATATATTCCAAAATCCTGATGACAACACCACTTTTTTTCATTGTAATGGAGAAAGGGAGGAAAGGAAAAGGGAAGTAGAATTTTAAAAAATGAAGAAAGGGAAAAGGTTGTTTTAAAAATCTCTTGGTGAGCAACTCTGAAGAAACCAAATAAAACATATTTTCATGTGACATCTCCCTTTAATGTGGGGAGTTCCTGCCACATTAAATCAATCCAATAGTCCCAGTAGCACACTGGTGTAGAGTTCCAGCTCTGTGAAAAGAATCCAGCTACTGATAAAATTGAGTATACCTGGTCCTTTGGCAGATTCTCTTACAGCCTGGGTGGTGAGCAACTCAGTAGCAACAAGAGCCACAAATACATTTTTCTTGGACGTAACTATCATGGGGTGGAGGCCAAGGCTGTACATCTACTAAAACACCACGTAGAGGCCAAACAGACAAACAGGGCTTCAAAACAGTAGAATATCTGAGGCAGCTGTCATGTACTACACTGAACGTCAAAAGTTTAGAGCTACCTAAATGAAATATTTGATTTATGACGCTCCTTTGAAGACATCGACTTGTGTTGTTTGTCTTTCAGGTTTCATATCAACTTAATGTGGCCAGTACATTTTTCCATTTCTCACATTTGTTTCTTGGTTTCTTAACTTCCAGTCCGTAAAGGCGCAAGACAGTCTTCAACAGAGGAGATCATGAGTTCTGACACTACCACAGACGCAGAATTAAAAAGAGATCTGAGGGTGTAGAGTTAAAAACAGCATTCTGGTCAAATCACAACAACTTTCTGATCCTTAATAAAGTTAAAGAAGCTTCTCTCTAATTTATGTACTTGAGTTTTGCCTCCTGGAAGTTTTTATACTCTCCCCTTATTTACATCACATTTCATCTGAATTATAATGACAGGAATATGATGTTTACAGTGAATTAGAAATTCAACCAAACTACATCCTCAGAAAGTGAGTGTTGCAGCAGTTCACCAGGTTTTAGATTTTATGTCCGATAACTTATTTATTAAACAACATGTTCTCACTCCCAGTTTGTGCGGTGCAGCTGCTTGGCCAGTGGCCGTTTATGCTTCAAGCTATAATGCTGTAGGTAACCCTCCAGCATCAGTTCTGTATCTGCAGGTCTCGACCGTGAAGTTAGCAATATTACACATGCAACACCTTTTGCTTTAAGTGGGTTGTGAACCTGATTTGTCATTGTTTGTCATTATATTATATAATACTGCTAACTTAAAAGTAAATTATTGACCATTATTCACTTGACTTCAGTGAGTTTATTCAACAACTTTAAAATACAATTTCTTTTAAAACAAGTTTATATTAAGTAGAAAAGTAAATTATCACAACGAAACATGAGTTGGTGTAACTTTTTTCAAAACTTTGACTTGGGCTCAAAACTCAAAAATCTATTAAAGTAAGAAGCCTTAAAATTCAAGTTTTCTCAACCCTTTTTTTCATAGTGAATGAAAAAAAAAACCTTGCTGAGAAACATTTTGTGAGTTTTGGAAGTGCAGGAAAGGATGAAGTCAGATGATCTTTGTCATCATAGTAACAATAATAAACTTGTGGTTAATGTTGTGGTTGAGTTTAGAAAGTTAAGGCGCCAAAAATGAAGGATTCTCGAGAAATATCGTAACTGATAAATTGTCAGCCAGTATTAACCAACCCAGATTTATCGGTCAATATATTGGTATCAGCATATATTAGCCAATAAATATCAGCTATATACAATCTGATTTGAAAGATTGCCAAAGCATTTATTTCAATTCGTAGGCAAAAAGCTCTTTAAAAGCTTTTTTTAAAAATGAACTTCAAATGAACTTTATTATAAAAACAGAATGATCATTTGAAGAGTCAGAACTGTCCTTTGTTTTTGTTGTAACAGTGACATGTGATTTGCTCACAACATCTTAGTCTTTTCTTACCCTGAGCTGTACATAAACTACAGGTTATGTGATAATGCAAAAAGGTTGAATAATCAGTTATCTCTTTGGTATCGGCCATGAGAAGCAGGTGATTATCAGTTATTGGCTGAAAAAGAACTGCAGAGCTACATTGATTAATCAGTTTTTAGTTGAATATTTAATTAATTGCCAACTAATATGATAATCGGGTAATTGGAAATCAGTAAATTGAAACTTTTAAGGAATAAAAGTCACATTTCTCTCATTACAGTTTCTTAAATGTGAATATTTCTCCTTTTTTTACTCCTCTCTGACAGTAAACTGAATGTTTGTGGGTTGAGGCCAAAACAAGACATTTGAGGACATCAGCTTGGACTTTAATCAAGTAAGTGTAAGTTAAGTTACATAAATTAAAAGAAGTGTGTGTTTGACTGATCGATCGACCTCACCTCCTTCATATGAAGACTTCCTCACTCTTTATTCTACATCACTTGACTCTGATGACACTTCAGATCATTTGTGGTTTGGCCTTTGTTTTATAATAAACATGTTATGATGCTGTTTTTCAATACAGAGTTTTAGTTGTTTCTGTCAGTAGTTTGTTTCCACCTCTCACTTCTTCAAATTAACACCGTGATGACTTATTAATGTGAAACAGCACACAAAGCACCTCTAATGTTTTACTAAACATTTTGCAAAGATGAAAGGAGGTTTTGGCCCGATAGATGTTTGTTCTGAGGGGAAATCTCTTCTTTTACTTCACCGTTTCTCCTGCAGGTGAATCACTCTCCTCCCCGCTGCAGGAGAAACTGAATGGACAGAGAGAAGAATAAAAGAGCGAACAAAGGAAGCTCCGAGTGACCCGAGGCAGCGAGTCGGATCTCAGACAACACAACCGAACCAAACCAAACACCACGGGCTGCTACTGTACGCCGAGATCTCCACAACTTCTTCAAAGATGGCTGATAAAAAATGGATGTTAAACAGTTGCTTTCAAGTGCTGTGGAACCTCTAAGATAGAGCAACACCGAGGTGTTTGATGTTAATTCTACTGTTAGTCTTTGAAAAAGTGCTGGCAAGTTCTTTGAGAAGAGCCACACACAGACACATTAAAACAACTTTGAACTGCTAAATTGTTCTAAGCAACATGGCCGCAGGAAATTTTCAGCATTTGAAAGCCGCGTGAGCCTCAGCCGAGATAAACAGCGGCGATGTTAAATTCATGTCTTGTTTTACTTTGAAAGGCAACAGCATCAAAGGCGTGAGGCAGAGCATCCCACAGCAGAAAGAAAATGAATGTGGAAGAATGTCTCTAAGTGTTTCCGTTTATAATAATTCAGAGTGAAGACACTTTGCATCTGCAGCACGAGCCACGAAACATCTCCATGAAGAGGTTCTGGTTCAGGTTTGACTGAGGTGACAGATGGACGCTGGGAGCTGCAGTGGACTCACAGTCAGACAGGAGGATGACGTTCATGCTTCAAAGTCAAACTGAAGTTTACAAAAAAGGCTTTCACCATTTTTATATTTTATTTTATAAATACATTGACAATATTTGTCTCTAAAACTGGACAGATTGTAACACAATTTGGTACTCATCATTGTTATTTAATGAAAACTTTTTTTATGCAACTTTTTGCTTCAAGTTTTCTTATTTCTTGAATGCACACCATACAATAAAAAGAACAAGAAGAAAAGACTTCTAAAAGATTTCAGTCCATGAGCACAGAATTTTACGACAGGAAGGCGCCTCAACTCCAGTAAGACTCACATAATTTTTGTCTGTGACAGTGAGATCGCTTCCAAAGTCATTAGGTGTAAAGCCGGCATGAAGTTGTGGATCACTCTGAATCTACAGAGAAGAATTTCATTTAATCACTCCTTACACTCAATAATCTTTCGTTTATGCCTCATTCACCATCATTTTCATCTTAACCCTGTAATAATAATACTTCAATATTTTGAAAAAGCCACTGAAGTGACAGGAAATAGGAGAAAGAGAGCAGAGATGATAAAGGTCCCTCACTTGATTCAAACCCAGTACACAGTGACATGTTTCTTCTTTCTGTGGCTTACCTGCTGGCGCCAGTTTTAGTAGCTGTTGGACTGGTTTTGTCACACAGACCTGGCAACCCTGATTGAGGGGATGCCAAAAAAAAAGTACCCGGCGCCAAGTGAATCCACAATGGAAAACCAAAAAAGAGCGAGTCCAATCAAACTGAACCACACTTTTGAAAAGTAACTTTAGTTTAGCTGTGATCCAGGATCATCATGCTCTGTATAACATCCTGGATGGAGTTCAGGTGGAACCCACATGTTCACTCTGCGCTGCTACTGACCACCAGCTCTTTAAACATTCATCTCAGAATAAATTGTATAAATGTCTGAGTGGCTGAAAAGTCCAGGTTCTGCTATAGTGGTCCAGGTCAATGATATGTGGTATGACTATTAATACACCCATGGGCTGTAGAATAGGAGAATGATCAGTCGGCTGTGTATACCAGTTTGTTCTATGCAGCACTTCCATGCTGTGGGTCAGAGATACAGCTATACCTCTGTTTTTTTCTTCCATTTCCCATCTCACAGTACTCCTCCATCTCTGTCTGGCTCCTCTCACCTGTCCTGCATCAGCCTCATTAGCCCTGCAGTGTTTCCCCCCAGCCAATCAGCTCCTCTCTTTTTCTCCTCTTTCATCACCTCATCCCCCTCACCTGTGCTTCTCCGCCCATCTCTCCACCTGCACATCATCCCCTCATCAGTTTAGTTTGTATTTAAGTCCAGCTTGGGACTTGTGTTTTCTATGAGTCATCTGATCATTTTAGTGTTTTGTATCATGTTTTGTTTTTTTTGTTTTTTTTTGGTTGTTGTTATTCAAAAAATATTCTGCTTCACAGTGGTAAACACAAGAACCTCTGGATGGGTGCAGTCTAATATTTTTGCTTCATAGATATGGGAAACTATTGACGAATGTGATTCCAATCATAGAAAATAGTTTTTCTGCACCCAGTTAATTTAGAAACTGTTATTTCTTACTACTGCAACCAGGAGCCCTTTCTATTTTTATTCAAATGCAATAATAAATAAAACAGGTCAGTGTCATTTCTTAATACTGTTGGCTGTATGCGCTGCTGTGTTTCCACGCGGCTGCTTTACTACTGCCAGAGAATTACAGCTCCCGCTCCTCCACAGACCCTCAGCCCACACAATGCATCCATTTAGACGTTTCTGCCACGGCCTCCTTTAATATTAACGACGGTGGGGGAAAGCATGTAAAAACAAAAGCTGCATTATTCCAGAGGAAATTCATAACATGAAATATTTAGTGTTGTTTTATTTGACAGAAATGCTGAAAGAAAAGAAACATGCAGCACAAATGCACACACACATGCTTTTTCCTCCCATGATTCCACTGGGGTCTCCTGCCAGGCAGTCTTCTGGAGCATTCTCCTTTCAGGCTGTAGCACATGGCCTGTCTGTGATAAAGGGATGTGGAGAGCAAAAAGAAAAAAAAAGCTTTTAAAGTTGTATTTGGCGTCCCGGCGCTCCCCTGTCAGCAGGCAGCAGACTTCTTATGAGATTAGACGTTTTTAGGCAGCCAGTCAGCCGACTTCTCCGTCTCCTCTGTCTCTGTCTCGGGCTCCGCTCAGGCTAAGTTTGGCCGCCGTGACCCCGCGGGGTTTCGCAGCGCCCCGTCCTTCTCGCTATCTGCCGCCGCCGCTCTGAAGGCTGGCCAAAATGGTCTCGGCGGTGCTGGAGTGGTAACTGAGGAAGAGGGTCAATAGGAATATATGCTGCTTTAAAAACTCACGAAGAAAAACTCCCAGAGAACTTAAGATGATTCTGCTGTTGTTGTCTAAGTTTCTTGGTTCTGTGTTTTTGTAATGCACGAATGTGAAGAATTATTACAATGATGAAAATCAATATTTTTATATTAACACTGGATTGTATGACTACTCGTGTGTGAAAAGAGTCACTCTTAGGGGATATTTCCACAAAATAATTTTTTCCCATCTGAAAAGGCGTTCTTCTGAAAACACACAGCTGGAAGCGCTTGAGAGGAGCAGAGTTTTTTCAGCTGAAATGCTTTGGTTGCTATGCTACTGAATGTCTGGAATTTTTCACAGATAATTTTGCATAGAGTTTGTGTTATTGTGGTGTGAATTATTACATGGCTTTGCTATATACTTCATTCTGATTGGTCAATGATTGCATGCGAAGGTCTGTTATTTCTGTATAGCAGAATGCTGCTATGAAGAACAGACTGTTGCTATTCTGACAACAGTTCTGATCATAGACTTTGGAGAAACAACAGAAATATTTATTTTTTATTATTTATTTATTTAGTATTAGTTTTTTTGGTAAATAGTCATATGCCCTTCCACCCATTAGGGCAGTGGTTCCCACACTGGACTCCCAAACCTGCACTGCAGGGGGGCGTGGAAGACCAGGAGAGACAGAGAGTGAAAAAAAGTTAAATGAATATGATCTGTGTAGGGGAAATAAACAAACAAGTGTTTGCTAATTCTATCCTGCTAACCTTTATTTCACTAAAATTCAACTTCTGAATCCTTTAACAAATTCATCCCCATTTATTGCTAACGATCACTGAAAATTGGGGGTGTGGGGGCGCAAACTTTGTCTGGCTTCTGAAGGAGTGGCATGTCTGAAAAAAGTTTGGGAACTACTGCTTTAGGGTGACTCAAGACCCCTCCACGTCCTGCCAGGATCCTGCATCGACATGTCGAGGTTAATTTCACAATACTGACCTGCTCTCATGAACATGATCCCTAACATACTGAATATATGAGCAGGACACAGTAGCACAGCTTTTTTTTTTTCCCCCATTTTCCAACTCTGTGACCAAAAGTGACAAAAAAAACCCCTCAGTGCCTCAATTCTGATTTAAATTCTGCTTATAGATTTGATTCTTAATAATTAACTTTTTTTGGAGTGCTCTCCTGCAGTCTTCACAGCAAGTCGTGTGAAACAATTATTGTAGACAAATGTTAACTGTGAAAACGCTGAGCTAATCTAATGTTAGCTAAATAACCATCAAGATGGTGTTCTGTTTTCTTATTTCTTTTCTTTGCTTGATGTTAATCAAAATACACATTTTTAAACCATAATTCTTACTGAGCTTTGATTTAGAAGGGCTACAGAGTTAAGACACATCTGCTAGCAATATTATTTAATGAATTTGTCTAAAAATAGATAGTTTAACCGTGCTTGAGCAGTACTCCCGCCTTTTTTAAACCAGGAAGGTAGACAGGAGTCTTTAGAGTATAGCTAACCCTTTTTATGCCTCATTAAATAGCGCTGATAGAAATATGTGACGCAAAATTAAAGGGCCAACATTTTTATCAAAAAATTATTCTAAAACAGATGATTGTAACAGAACATGTTTATACCTGTTTTTGTTAGGTATTGCTAGTTTTAAATGGCTTTTAACACTTTTGAAGTTGTGAATTCTTGTCTAGAACAAGGTTGTTTTCTGACACAGAACAAGTATCAAATGTTAAAAGAAATCAAAGCAAACCAAAACTTTTCATGAATTACACACATTTCATATAAACCCTTAAAGAATACATTTACACCAAAAAGAAATAATGTTTTTTTTTTTAAGTTATTTTTGTTAGGACATGAATAGGTGAGAATTTTAAGCAGTGCTGAAACTGAAAATCTAAAGTGGAGTTAATCCAAATCTAAGAGGTCTGATTTGGATATTGTTTGTGCACAATAATGCATTTTGGATTGACAAGAAAAGTCAGATGATCATTGAAAACATTAAAGTTCTTTCTCTGCTGACGATAAATATCCACAATAAGCTTGTTGAGGTAGCTTTCCTTCCTCAGGCCCCACTGTAAGTAGAAAAAAAAGAAAACGAGAAACGACGTTACAGAAAGTCTTTGGCAGAAAATGAAGCTCATTTAGGTTATTAGTTACCTCTGGTGTAAGTAATCTTATTCTAAACAGAAAACTGTGCAGGGAGCCTTCAGGTAGTCCATTAGCACAGCACTGAGGGGGAAAAGGGGAAGAATTATGTAACAGAGTGTGAGGCAAAAAATCCAACTGCAGCAACTTGTGTGGATTTGAATAATAAGCTTTTATTACAGAGGCAAGAAAACAGCACCTACATGCATCCAAATTCATCTTAATTTGCTCTGCTTTCAAAATCCTGCCATTTCTAAAGAATAATGATCTGCATTTTGGGAAAGCAGCAGTTAAGATAAAGGTAAATTGCTGGATTAGTTTGGAATATGAAGCCCTTTAATAGTTTTAGTATCACTGACCTGGATGTAAAACACAGAGCTCAGCACTACCTGGACCTGAAAGTTAATGTCATTAAAACCTCATTAACTCTCTGCTCATTGTTGCCTCCTGCTGCTGTCTGTTTTGGGTGCACAGCGGCGGTGCTCCGCTCGCCATCCCACCTCTCTCCGACCTCCCTGATTGGCCGGCCTTGCTTTGAAGCCTCACCAATTAAATCCATTGTCCTGGCGGCGAGGGCACTCCCCCCTGTAGGTTAATTATGTCATTACCCGCTTGTTGGTGAGATTGTTTGATGAAATATGAGTGTAATAAAAATACATGGCCAAAGGCGATATTAAAATGAGGCCCAGAGCTCTGCAAGATCACATCGGCTCCTCAATGCTGTCAGCTTCATCATTCACATCACGAGGTAAATGTTCACGCTGATCCAGGCAGGCAGGAACACAAATAAGATGCTCGGAGCTCTCAGACAGACACAGATTGGGACTGGAGGGGACTGCTCATTCATCCCAAAATGTTATTTCTATGCAAATGAAAGGGGCAGGAATTAGAGACAGGGAAGCGGAGATGGTCATGAGTCCCGCCAGTTGCCATGGGGACTGAAATCTCATATCATCAGAGTCAAGTGGGGCATGAAGCAGATGAGTCAAGAGCCAAGAGGGCAGAAGAGGAGGGACGAAGAAGAGATGGGGTAGTTTTAAAGAAAATGTAACTTGCTGTCTGCAGGGATTGTCTGAACAAAAGGGGCAAAAAGTTCAAAATGTGAACAGTTTGTTGTATTATTTTGTGTTCTGACTGTTTCACATGGCACATCTCAGTTTTACAGTTATTAAGTCTTTACTTAACAGATCATTTCATAAGATTTCTGTTTTCTTTTATCCATGATGGGGAAAAAAAACAATCTCTAGCTAGAAGTGAGAACATGTTTTTCTGAAACCCTCATCATTTGCTTTGAAAATCATGCCAGTGTTGCAATAATAAATGTGCATTCTAAGTTCTTCACACCACAGAAACATATTATTAACCACCCAGCCAAATTTTAGTGATTAAAAAAATTGCTAAGTATATCAAATTAGGTCTCAAAATCATGAAAAAATGAGCAGTTTCTTTGCTCTGAAACGATGGGGGCGTGTCCGCTCTGCTGCTTCTATGACCGGAAAACAACCTGAAACATGGACGCTCCATCCAGCAGCTTTATTGGACATATGCAGACATGTTTCAGCCACAGAGCCAGAGATTTTTTTTTTCCTTCTGTGTTGGGTTGTTGGAACTGAAGTGAACTGCTGGGCTGATTTGGACTGAGGGGGTCACTGAAAGTAACTGGCCGTCAGCGAGGGTGAGGGGAGGAGGAGGCAGCGTCATTTGCGTGTTGGTTTGTTTGACCCGTCCATCCACCCCACCTCCTCCACATGTAGACTTTTTCACTCTCTAGACTACGTCACCTGACAGTATCACATCAAAATGTAAAATTGCAGTGGCATCTCCAGAAATGACACTAGTGGGTTACTGACAGAGTCATAGTTTGAAGCATAGCGATGCTGAACAAGCAGCTGTAGGCCCTTTTGATGCATTGGGAGCAAAAACTTGCTGGTCAGAATTGTAGGTTGTGCTCTTGGGGATCTTGGAAAAGATCAGTTTGTCTCACACGCTTCCCTCTTGAATGTCAAGAACTGTCTCTTTTTTTTTTTTTTTTTTGTTGGATTGTGTTCATCTGGGCACCGAGTAATTCTTTGCACCGTCTCTCTGGAGATCTTTGATCTCTTGCTCTAAAATGTAGAGAACATCCAGTTTTTTTGTTAATGGAATCAAGGACAGTGTATGTTGGTGGTGTTTAGTTTGTCAGAATCAATGAATGAGTCTGTCTGATGTTAGTCTGGTGATCCTGCTTGTTTTTGTTTTCCTCCACTATACATCAGTAGTAGTCTTACACTTTAAGTAGTGTTCTGCATTCTTCTGTGTTGACTGGGTGTGATGTTTAAAAGTATTTTTGGATATTTTGCTGTGAATGCAACAGAGGTGTTAAATCCAATCTAGCAGCTGCGTGCCGCCATGTTGAATCCCAGTCTCACCTCCGTGGTCTCGCGATCTCACAGCATCACAAGCTTCTCCTCCTCTGTTTTTACATGTGACAACCTGCAATGGCAGAAGAAAAAATGATTTTCACATGTGCGGAGACACATTGAGGGTGAAAATGGAAACTGTGGTTTTGAAGCGTGCCAAAGGTTCAAAAACGACTTGTACAAAACTCAGAATTCATGTTTTTCACAAGTTACTTTTTGTTTGATTACAGAAAGTAAGAGTGTCAGGAACAACTGGGGGACAACAGAAAACCATAAATAAGGAGCTGCGTTTTTACGGCACTTTCATCCAAAGCACTTGCCTCCACTGTGATCACTGGAAAACCTCCTGAGCCTGAGCCACCTACAGTCCAGTCCAGTCCAGCTCAGTTTCAGACTCTCGGACAGGCTTGGAGTAACACATCGCATGTAACTTGTTACATAATCTGAAAACAAACAAGGTAACTGTATTCCATTACAGTTGCAGATGAAAGACGTTATCAGATTAAAGATGCATTCAATAAATAATGTAAATAATAATATCCTACCGTGCACACAGCTGCCAATTCATTATCATGACCTCTAGTGAAAAACTTCTTCACTAGGTGGAATTTTAATTTTTAATTCAGCCAATCAATCAATCAATCAATCAATCAATCAATCAAACTAATACAACAAAAATAAAAAACTTGGAGCTGCAACGATTATTCTGCATCTATCTTGATGATCGATTAATTGTTTCGTGTCATTTTTTTATTTAAAAAAAAAGTCATTTCTCTGATTTCAGCTTCTTAACTGTAAATATTTTCTGGTTTCTTTGTTCCTCTCTGACAGTAAACTGAATATCTTTGAGTTGTGGACGGAACAAGACATTTGAGGACGTCATCTTGGACTTTGATCAATATTTTTCACCGTTTTCCGACATCTTATGGACCATTAATGGAGGAAAGGGTTGAGAGATTAATTGACAATGAAAATAATCATTACAGGAAAGACTTGAAAAATTAGGTTCAAATTGGATTATTACAGAAAAAGTTTGCTGTAATAACCAAAAGTTTCCTTAATTACAGAAAACAGGCGTTAGAACTTAAAGTTTTTGTTTTGTTTTGTTTTGTTTTTGGGTTTTAAACACATTTTTTTCAAAAACATATTTCCTCACCATACAGCCAGGACACAGAGGGACACAAACAAACATGTAGGGGTGTGGCTAAAATTTGTCTCTATCCGTGGACTCAAACTTACACTGCTACAGGTGGGAAATGAAAACTTGGGATGGGAATATTTTTAATATAAAGATTCATGATTTACAAAGAAAATACAAAATAAATGTAAAAATACATATTTTTTTTCAACTTCACATTCAAAAACATCAAAAAGATCTTTTTAGAAATAATGGAAACATTTGCAAAAATAATTTTTTTATCATTTTCATGAGTTGAAATTTATGGTTTGCCAGGCTTCAAGTTATCCGTTTTATGTCCACACCAAAAGTAGTGTGGCCAGTCAGCATCCTTGGAGGGACTAGGGGCAGCTATGGGCGTGGTTTTAGGTGTGCCAATGGCGCCAAGCATCCATGGAAGTGACTCGTCTCGAACAAACATCCTGAAGAGGTTAGCGTAGACACTGCAATAGCATCAGTTACATCAGAACTGGAGATATTTCACTCTTCTCCAGACCAGCATCGGCACGAGTTTAATCTGACTGAAGTTAGCTTGTGTTAGACGTGATAGACAGATGGTTTGTCCAATTACCTGCCTAATAGATCTGGAAAGTCCCTGCCCTTTTCCACACTGTTTTTAAGGACGACTTCCCAGATGGTTCTGTGTAACAAACCATCTCTCATGTCAGGTTATGACATGTTACCAGAGTCTCAAGTCAATAAAAGTCTGGATTCTTCTCCCATTGTTAGTAAATGTGAATGATTACATAAAGACCCACAGTGGCGGCGGCGGCCCTGCTCTGTATGAATCTCCTCTGTGTTGTGTAAGCTTGTGTAAGGTGTCATCCTCTCAGAGAAAAAGCCTTTTCAATTCTCACCTCCTCACCCGCATCATCATCCTGGTGACATCAGCACATTCACCAAGTATCTCTGCAAAACTGTTTGAACGCAGCTATTAAAATCATGAAACATTAACGGTGCTGAGAGCAATTACGTCTCTCTATAGCCAGAGGGCTTCGTTCATTTATTATGCATCTGTTGCTTCCCCCCCCACGTCCGGCTTTCAAACTGTGGGGCAGGTTAGAGCCCGAGTGTTGCCGGCTGAGATCTTGCCACTATTAAGAGAATTAAATCCAGCTAAGAGGGCCTCTCAGAGAGAACATAAATTCTCCATTATCTCCCCTTCTTGGTGGCCTCCTCCATCCCTCTTCTCCAGCAGCGGCAGAAGCAGATTTTTACTGCCGTGCTCTCATTTACCCTCAGAACTCGTCTGCTGGAGACTCTTAAAGCCCCGCCGGATAAAAATAAGATCTGTTGAATGAGCGCTCCAGTCTGGTTTCTTTTTTTCTTCTTTTTAATGTTTTGTTTGTGACACACAACTTAAAAAAAGCATTAACATAAAAGCCTGCTGCGACTGCAGAGGTCGATGATGCAGCAGCTGCGGGAAGTGATGTGCTGACAGATTGTACGGCTTTGAGTTCCTATTTTGTCAATTTTTTATGGCTTTTGAACTGAAGGTTCTCTTCTTATTATCTATGAAGAGCAGGGTTGATCTCTTTTAAAGTAGCTTGAAATTTGAAGTTTATGGTATCACTCTTAAGCCCATATATGTCAGAAGTGATGTATTAGATATGCCTTCATAACGGATTAAAAGTTGTATTATAACAATAACTGCAAATATGATTATCATAATTGTATCAGGTCAAATATGGAGAATGCTCATAATCACTGTATCTATTCTGCATTAGAAGGTAAAACGGCTATTGTGTGGTGCAGTCTGAAGCCATAATGGTTGAACATCATGCTTGTGGTTTGCCTGAATGCACCATTACCCTTGTTACACAAGAGAACATTTCTTGTAAAATGTACACAGCAGTTATAAACAGTTGTGACAGTTGAGCCAGAGGCATAAAACACTGTGTGAGCTCATGACTTAAACACACAAAGTCATAAATATACATACTGCCCCATTTATAAAGCCGTGTGAACGCCTGGTTCTATTTTAACTCGTCGAGAAACTGGGAGCATGTGCATGAGAATGATTTCCATTCTAACAGTGACCCAAGAACAGGTGTGGACATTAATGAAATATATAAGTGTATGAGCTGAGTTGCATAAAACATCTTAACTTAATTCTGTCCCTGAGCAAAATATTTCCCTAAGTTGAGGGGTTCAGTTAGGAGTGCTGCATAAAGCCTCTTAAGTTGTCTCCTTGCACAAGTATTTAGAGTAACGCTTTAATCGTGCCTGAAACAAACCGAAACCGACCCGAACCCGACACTCATTAGCTTAATTCCACTAACATCCAATTACAGCCCGACATTTTTCTTTTTAAAAAATAAATATAGTACAGCCCAAACCCAGCATGAGCCTGTGAAAGATGTTAACAGACCTGACCCGAAGCTGTTGGGTCCTGTTGGGTTCGGGCACTTGCTTATGCCACCATAAGCAAGCAAATGTTCACCTAGTTGTTGTGCAAGTTTGTCCACTGGATGATTTTGGGAACATTTGCAGTCATTCGCATGAGTGTGTTCATCAGCCTAAACGGGCAACTAAGTAAGCTAGTGAGCAACATGCTAACAGCTGGCAAGCCCGGGTTTGACAGGCAGTGTGTTTTTGTGTGTCAGCCTCTGACCGCACTCACCAGGGAAGCCGCCTCTTTCCCTTTTGACTCCTATTCTTCTTCCTCCAGAAGCTCCGGTCTGTCTCCGGCTCTCTCCCCCAAAGCTCCCCAGCTCTCAGCAGCTGTCGGTCGGCTCTGTGACTCAGCTCCGCCCTTGTTCTTACCACACAACACTTGGAAAAAGCCCAGAAATAGGCACACATTTTTCACTTTAGCTGAAGATTTTCAAGTAATTTGCATGTTCCAAAAAAAAAAAAAAGGAATTTATTTGCATTTTTACACAAACTTATCTACTCACATGAAGAGTTGACCAATCAACTTGCTTGATTTGTTTGTTGACATTTTGGGTACTTTGGCTCCCACTGTGACCTACGGTTACCCATAATACATTTTTAATATGTGGGTTTGCAGAGAGCCGACGTATCTGATGTGTCTGAGCTGAAACAAAGGACCCCCATCACCACTGTTGTCTCTATTTTTTCATTCATATGTTGCCAATATTTAAAATAAAAAATAAAAAATGCAAAAACATCTGGTTCTTGACTCTGTAACAAGTTGTGTGCACATTAAACTTTCAATAAAGAGGTGCAACAGTGAAGTTCACTTTCACTGCATGTCTCTCATCAGCAGGGTTATGGCTATTTATAGAGTCTGATCATTAATTCATCACATGTAGCTGTAAACCATCATCTGCAGGGATATCAGTCATGATCATCAATAATAATCAGGTAATTAATGATTTACTTTATAGCACTTGTATCAAAAATATATAATAAAGAGCTTAACAATGAAGGATGAAAACAAAGGGAACTAAAATGATGTCTCTAAATTATAAATAATAAAATTTAACAGTAATTAATGAAGACAAAGTTATTAAATGCACCTTTGATTGACATTATACAGATCACTGTGTAGACTACAAACAATCACACACAGTAAGTGAAATTAGTTTAAACAAATTATCTTTTATTGTTTCATTTTCTCACATGTTTCTGGTTAAATATCACAATCCACACACTCCAGAAAACCATGTGCACATTCTCATGTCATTAATAGCAGTAAGCAAATGGTTTATGGATGGATATTTTTTGTGTGCACATTAAGACATTTGTCCAGGATGGGTTTATAATCTGATTTATGTGTGCACTTATGTGCTCAGTTGGAGAAGCATAACAGGCTTTGAAAATTAATGCTCTCCTGAGGTCAACCATTTTCCTTCATCTTGTGTATTAAGTAAGTAATGAGAAGTCCTGATGTATAAAAATAACAAGGCGGTGAGCTCGGTTCAGTCATTAAAGATGTTTATGTGATTCTTTTTTTCAATCAAGTTTTCTGACTGAACACCTGAAACTTCTGCAATCACTTTTTCTCCACATTAAAGCAACAGTATGTAAGATTTGGTATTTTTTGCAATTTGGCACCCCTGTAATTTCATAGTGCAATTCATTTATACACCACTGTCGTAAGAGCAGTCCTTGCTGGGTTTGTACCTTTTCTTTTGTAGTGATGTAGTCATCGCCTCCCGATGTACAAATGTCCCACTTAAACAAGTTCCCCCTTCGACACTATTTTGCAGCAGCACTGTCGCTGCATCTTGGGCTTAGCGTGACACAAGACGTTGACCTGGACAGAGGTCTGGCTATGCAGGACTATGCAGGGAATAGGACAGTGGCGTGAAGTGCTGTGGGGAGGCTGCAGTGACGTGCGCCTGGCCACCGCCGGTGTGGGGCTTGTCCATGGAAAATTATGGGGGCAGCTGTTCTAACACGAAGCATCCAGGGGTGTTGGGTTTTGGCTTTAATGTCGTGTTGATGAAGGCTCACAGTATGAAGATAAAACTTAATGGTGACCCACATGGAATATTTGGTGACCACAGAGCAAGTTTTTGCTTCCACAGAAGGTTAATATGGATCCCTGCTTCCTACAACAAGTCAGCGTAGCACTGAAATGATTATGAAGCTGTCAGCTGATTTTAAGGTAGAACAATTACTTAATGCTACTTTAAAATTACACAAAGCCTCATACTGTTCATAACACCGTATAGTCTATCATTAAAAATTAACTGAATAATTATGAGCCACTGTAATAATGCACCCTTTCAAGTATAATAATCAATCCTACATATGACTACTGCTAAGACATTATTATGCATTATTAAGACTTACAGCAACACTTATAGTACGTAACGGCTGTGCTGTAATGTCTTTCGGAAGATGTATATACAGGGTTTGACATTAATGTCATTTTTTTTTACTTGCCTGGTTGGGTGAGTGGGTCAGACATATACTTGCCCTAAATTATTAATTATTAATTTCACTTTCCACAAATGATTTTATTCATTATCATCTATCAAATAATGCCTGAGACAGGCCATGTCAGTGTGGTGCAACGTTTACAGGCCAATTCTATTCTTCTGTATGCAGTGAATGGTTGCGCATTTTTGAAAAATAATACAAAACATGAACGATGAGGCAGGTCAAGTATTAAAAAAACAGATCACTACAATAAACCAGCATCAACAAGACCCCAGAGGAGGGGAGTGGTTCTCGGTAGAACTGTAAGCTGCCATACAAGCGAGAAGCTGTCGGTCCTGTTACGGCACTCCAACAACATTTTTTTTGGAAACTTGATGTGCTTTTGAAAAATGATGCAGTTTTATTCACCTCGCTTCAAAATGTGCAGAAAACTTCAACACGTAGTTCAGAGTTTCACCCACAACCTCCAACATTACCTCAGCTACCTCCATCATCAACTCTGGAAAAAAACAATATATTTAATTCTTGTTTACCACTTGCCTGTTTGGGAAGGTGAGTTGCTAGATTTACTTGCCCACAGTGACATTATACTTGCCCTGGGCAAGCGGGTAAATTGTTGAGGCCTGATATTTACAGTATATAGCTAAAATTATGTGGATGCCCAGCTAATGTTTGATGAAAAGCCTCAAACCATAATATGTTATAGCATGTTGTGTGTTCATAAACATATGAAAAAAAAAAAGATATATTTTAACCTTTTCCTGCTCGGCACAATTCAGTGTAACAGTGAGCTGATGCTCTGGAGGTTTCAGGCCTGTTGAGGCAGTGGGTGGCAGGCAGGAGGTTTTTTTTTCTTTCTGTCTTTTTCAGGAACTGATAATTGATTCATTACCTCTCTTTACTCCTCTGAGCTCTGACGCCATCAGCTCCTCTCCCTCCTCCCTCCTCCCTCCTGCAGGCCTGTACGAGCTCTAATATGATATGAGAACAGATGAAGCAACCAGTGCTGCTGCTGCAGCTGCTGCAGATGGAGAAGGAGCCGGGCTGTTTAAGGCGATTATGTTGGAAGTGATTTTCTTTTTCTCCCTCCTCTCCCTCTCTTCCTTCTCCGGCTTTCAGCGGTTTCTCATAACCTCGGTCGTCAGCCGGCAGAGCCAGGCAGGCAGGCGGGTGGGCAGGCAGTCGGAGGGGGGAGAAGGGAGGTTACAGGAAACACGAAGGGGCACAATGCTGATGATTAAGGATCAGCTGATTAGGCACTTGCTGTGTAATCTTAAATAAAAAAAGGATATGAAATCACTTGCTTTACAGCCGTGGAAGTGATTTTCCTCACAATGGGGGCTACCTTCCGCTAATCAGCTTTGTGCCACAGAAAAGCCACTGAATATATTTGGCCCTTTGTACTGTGGTGATAATGTGAGCGAGGCGAAGCTCCTTTGAACGCATCCCTGCCTCCCTCCTCTCCTCCTCTCCTCCACAGTTATCGGCTTCCTCAACAATTTCTCCGGCCTTTTTTTTTCTCTCTCTCTCTCTGCGGCGGAGAGGAGGAAACTCCTGCTTTTAATTTGTCTCGGGGTAATTTGACTGCGAGGTGTACCAGAGAGGATTGATCGAGTCAAATCAAGACTATTGACTCCCCCGGTGCCAAAACACATTCATTCACCCCCGCTGCTGACTCCTTCCTTCCTCTGCCAGGCAGCAGACACTAACTGACACATGGTCGGCAGCGGCGAGGAGGTGGAGGAGGAGGAGCTGAGGTCAGGGCGGTCACTGTCCTGCGGTCCAATGGATCGGTCAGAGCGGCGTGTTTCTCTCTGATGTGAGGTGCACCAGCAGAAATCTGAGCACTGACAATTAATGAACTGTTGGGCAGTTCAGATGATCTACACTACAGACCTGGCCGAGACCAAAGACCGTTCAGCTGCTGTCGGGCCAAAGCCAAAGACCCGGCTGCAGTTTCCCTTATAGAGAATTTATTTGATGGCAGAAGTTCAGGCCCTGAAGTTAAAGTAGTGTAGACACAGTGGAAAAAAATTAAAGTTATTCAATCAGAGTTTAAGTTAAAGAGTTACAACTTACAACCCAATTCCAAAAAAGTTGAGAAGTTGTGTAAAAAAGGTCAATAAAAACAGAATGCAATCTTACTACTTTCTTTTGCAAATATACACACATTCATTTGATCATGCATCATGTTCCAGGTTTGTTTTACCAACACTCAGTCTGTGTTTGTCAACTGAGGACACTAATTGTTGAAGTTTTGAAAGAGAAATTCTGATGCCATGGGCTCTAACACACCCTCATACCATCACGGCTGCTGTGTTTTGAAGTTAGTGCTGGTAACAATCTGGATGGTCCTTTTCCACTTTGCGTCAGTCCATCTCAGATGAGCTCTGGTCCAGAGAAGTCTGCAGTGTTTCTGGATGTTGTTGATATATGTCTTTCTCTTTGCATGGTAGAGTCTTAACTTACATTTGTAGATGCAGAGACAAACTGGAAAACCGTTGTCAGTAAACACAAAGTGTTCCTGAGCCCATGTAGTATCCTTTATACAATGATGTGGGTTTTTAATGCAGTTTTTAATGCAGTGCTGCCCGAGGGGTCAAAGGTCACAGACATTCAGTTTTGGTTTTCAGTCTTGTTCCTTATGTGCAGAGATTTCTCTGGATTCTCTGAATCTTTTAATGATATTTTGGATTGTAGATTATGAAATCTATAAATCCCTGCAGTTTTGTGTTGTTCTTAAACTGTTAAGAGTATTTGCAGTTTTTCACAAAGTGGTGAACCTCACCCCATCCAGGCTCGTGAGGAGCTGATCCTTTCCAAGACGCCCCTTTAATACCCAATCATGATCCTGTCACCTGTTACCAACTCACCTGTTTACCTGTGGAATGTTCCAAACAGCTGTTTTTGCAGCGTTCCACAACTTTCGTCCTCTTTTGTTGCTCCTGTTCAAACTTTTTTGAAACATGTAAAACAAACAATAAAGGTGATCAGTCTGAACATTAAATATTTTGTCTTTGTGCTGTGATTCATTGAATATGAGTCAAATGCTTTGCAAATCATTGCACTCTAGCTCTTCAGATGTTGCACAAAACAGAAATAAAAATAGAGTTTAATTTCACTGTTGGATGAAAGCTTTATATATCTTTATATATTTTCATGCTTTCAGATTCTCTGAGAAAAGAAAGAAAGAAAATGAGACAAGAAATCAAGTCTAACCTACAGAGCGGTGACTGTGGTGGCAGAGGTCCACCGGCTGCAGAGGAAACAAGCATTCAGGGATGCTGTGACTCTGTAAATCAGGATAAATAATGAAAAACACCCTGTGAGGAGTGAGATGACACAGATGGTGCAGTTGCAGCTGTGATAAACTCTCCCAGCATGCATCTGCTCTGTTTAAACTTTATCGCTGCTGCTGAGCAGAGCAGCAACAAGCACTCCAATCCGTCACTGTTCCCACCTACAAAACCTCTGCCGCCTCCCTCAGCTTTACAAACCACCGCTGTGTTCAGAGAGCTTAATTTAGACCTACAGAACTTTAGTTTTAATTTCTAGTTGGAGTTTATAAAGTTAACAAAGACAGAGCTTTTGAGGAAATTCAAGAAGTTTTGCAAAATCAGCAATACACAGATTGCCTGTGTGTGTTTTTGGGGTGAGATTCATCTGACAGTTTACTGACATGGATACATGAATCATGTGTTTCATACAGTCTGATGTTAATCCACTTCTCTTGAATCTGACCCCTCAGACAGAATGCAAACAAATAATTCGGGCTGCAAATTAAGATTATTTCACTGTCGATTAATCTGTCGATTATTTTCTCAGTTGATCAATTAATTAACCCTGTCTCAATCCTGTCCGTGTGCTCCACATGTTTGGATCTTTTTTCCAAGTCTTTCATTACCGATCAATCTGTTGATCATTTTCTACACCAATCGATTAGCTTTTTGGTCCATAAAATATCATAAATGTTGATCAGTGTTTCCCAGAGTCCATGATGATGTTCTCAACCATCTTGTTTTGTCCACAACTCAAAGATATTCAGTTTACTGTCAGAGAAGAGTGAAGAAACCAAAAAATATTCACATTTAAGACACTGGAATCAGAAAATTTTGACTTTATTTTCTTTAAAAAATGACTCAAACCAATTGATGATCAAATGAATAAGCAATTTATAATCGATTTAACATTACAGCTCTACAAAACAATCAAGCTATAATCAGTACAACAATAAAAACAAGGCAGTTCGGTATAAATTAGTGTATTGAAGTCCTGATGTAAAACCATATCTGACAAAAGAAAATGTCCCTTATACACAAATCCAAAAAATAAAAATGCCGAAAAAGTTATTAATCCCAAAATAACGAGTTCAATCAGAGTCCAGCAAAAAAACCACCAATATTCTGGGATTATGAAATTAGCAACATAAGATAGAAATTCAGTTTGTGCAGAGCAATTCAGTTTTTTAAATCTGTTCCAGAGTAAAGACTCTTCACAAACAAATTCAATAAGGATCTCTGGCAGTGTTTCAGTTTTGCTCACTTCAGTTTTTCCCCCAGAGTAACTTCTTCTTCTTCTTCTTCTTCTTCTTCTTCTTCTTCTTCTTCTTCTTCTTCTTCTTCTTCTCAAACTAAACTTTGCTTTCTTCTTCTTCTCAAACTAAACTTTGCCTCCACATATCGGACTTACTGTTCCAGCACAGCTCACGGATTCTCGATCGGAGGCTCGATCAGACAGACATCTGGGGAATTCGGAGGCAGAGTCAACACCAGGCCACCTTCTGCCGCTGCTCCATTGTCCAGTTCGCATCAGTGAGCCTTTGGCACCGATGACCCTGTCACCGGTTCACTGGTTTGTCCTTCCTTGAACCAGCTTTGGCAGGCGCTAACCACTGCAGACCAGGAACAGCCCACAAGACTTACACGATGACCACGCACTCTAAAGTCACTCAGATCCTCCTGCTTCCTACACATCAACTTAAAGAACTGACTGTTCACTCTCTGCTTGTATCTCATTCTTTTACAGGTGCACTGCAGCTACATGGTCAATATTATTCACTTTACCTGTAGTTTTAACTCTCTATGACAACTTTTTTCCCTTGCTGAGCCCCCCAGCCCACACACAGACACAAGGAACAAAAGAAAAAGTGATTCATTCCAAAGCTTTAATGTCAAAAATTAACATAAATTATAATTGTTTCCATTCTTAGAACCGTTACCTTTGTTAAATGTCTCTTTTCTAGTATTTTTTTTCTTTTAAAAAACCAACAGAGCAGCTTATACATGATCATCCTTTCCAAAAGAATAATAATGATTCATTAACTCAGAGCGTGAGAGGTCACAGAGGTCTGTAGCCTACTATTTTTGAGTAAGAACAAAGAAAGAATATATTATCATCACTGACTACAATTTTGACTAATGTCCAAACCTTTTGTCTGCATGTTTGTTGCCAGTTAAGGCTGTCTGATTGTGAACGGGCCAATTAAATCCCTAACATATGAATGAAAACACAAACAAACAAAAAACCGCTGCAGCAGGCACCCGTTTGAAGAAGAGACTGGGACAGAAGAAACTATTTTGACTGAATATCTAATATTAATGATGCAATAAATCAGTGGTTCCCAAACTTTGGCGCCTGGATCACCAGGGGGAAAATATGGAGTAATACAGAGTTGAATGAATATGATTTATGTTGGGAAAATAAACAGGTTTGCTGATGGTATCATGCTGACCTTTATTTCACAAAAATTCATCTTGGATGCTTCTTTATGAATGACTTCCGCTATTATTGTTAATGATTGATGAGAAATAAATTGGGTGCGTGAACTTTTTCTGGCTTCTGAAGTGGGGGATGCCAGAAAATGTTTGAGAACCGCTGCATTAAAAGTAACGCTTTGTGCTTTAACTTGAGTATTTTTTTTAACACCAGTGCTTTTACTTGTAATTGAGTAATTTAACAGTGCTTATACTTGAGTACAGATATTCTGTACTCTGGAATGTATAGTGCAGATAAACACTATATAATAAAAAGAAAACACATTAATCAACTCCATCACTCACGATGATGAAACTGAAGTGATGGTGTTTGGACCCACAGCACACAGACTGTGTAAGTCAGATGTGTGTGATTGTGTGTCAGATGTTTCTGCAGAGCTCCCATGAGGCCACAAATCTGGGAGTAATCTTTGCTTCTGATCTGACCTTCCATAAATATTTCAACAGTATCACCAAATCAGCTATCGGTCAAATCAGGAATATTGCCAAGATTAGATCACTCCTTTCATTCAGCGATGCACAAACTCTTTCTCGTTCTTTTGTCTTCAGCGGCCTCGATTACTGTCACTGGTTATTCGCTGGAGTCCCCCAGAAATCATCAGCTCCGAAGAAATATGAACATTTCCCCTGTTCTCGCCTGAATGCACTGCTTACTTGTGGATTTTAGGCTTGATTTCGACATTTTCTAACTTGTTTTTAGATCACTAAGTGGACGTGCCTCTTCTGAACCTCCCCTGTCTCACACTCCTGCTTGTACTCTCAGGTCTGCAGTTGTCACTTTCTGTCCCCAGGGTGAGACTAGAGACAGAGGGGAGTGGGGCTTTTGCTGCAAGACTCCACAACTGTGGAATAATCTAACATTGGGAATCAGAAAAACTACCTCACTGTCCTCTATACAAGTTTTAAAAACATGTTTTATGGGAGCCAGGTTTTTACTGTTTATTTTGTTTCTTTTATCATTATGGAGGAACACTGCAAAACACATTTATTTATTAGGATACTCCACTATCATGAATACACTATAATACATTAACAATACATGTACGTTTTCAGTCACATAGTGATGTAAAAGATGTGAATGATGGTAATAATACAGAAAAAAATAATGTATGTTCAGGAAAAGCCAAAGTAAGGACACATACACACACATATATATGTTTACATATATCTAACCAGGTAAAAGCCTCATTGAGATTAAAAATCTCTTTTTCCAGAATGACCTGTCCAAGAGGGAAGACAACAAATGAGTGAAACCACAGTATCCAATTAACACAGGGACAAAAACAATTATGATACGGGTACGGTTTCTACAGTCATTTAGGTAAAAATGTAGGAACAATCACATTGACCAAGGGAGTTATTTTCTCAATCCTTTAAAATCAACGTGAAATCCCCCGCAGTGATCAGCTCTGCCAATTTCAGATCTTTCTGTAGATTATTCCAGGATATTTAAAAGCTTTTGCAGAGTTCTGTTCTCACTCTCAGAACCAAAATTTGCAGAGTATTATGAGAGCGAGGGCCACATTAATTTTGGTTTCTACACATGTATGTAGCCAGATAAGAAGGAACCAGGCCAAGAATAGATTTATATATAAAAACCAACCAATGCAAGAGCCTGCAGACACATGAAGATGGCCATTTAGCAGAGTACGGTGCTGTGTGCGATTTCCACAGCCAGTAATAAAAACACAAAGCACAATGGTACACGGTGTCTAACTTCTTTAGGAGCTGGTCAGGGGCATTCATAAAAACCACATCACCGTGATCCAGCAGAGGTAAAAAAAAAGTTGCAGGTATCAAACATGAATGTGTGATGTCCAGTCAAAAGTCAAAGTCAAGTCAAACAGTTCTTCAAACAGAATTTAATCACTAAAAAAATAAATATTTTTATTATTTTATTATTACTTCCTTTTTTCTTATTGTTGTTTGCATTGCACTTATTTTCATGCATTATACTATGCATTTTCTGTTTTCATGTCATTTATTATTATTATTAGTAGTAGTAGTAGTATCAAAAAAGGCAAGTTTATTAGATTAACAAGATGCTTCAAAGTGCTGTAAGACATAAAAAAATAAAATAAATAAGAAACTCAAGGTGTTGTACATTAGACAAATGAACACAATCATCTTAAAAAGGCAAAAAGAAGGAACTGTCTTGTCTCAGTGTTGACCGTGATCACAAGCTGGACGGAGAAATGTCTCCATAAGAAGGCACAACTTTAATTAACGTCATTAATTTTTCTGCAGGGTAGAAATGATAAAGATGTGGAGCAGCACTAATGTTAAAGAGTAAACAGAGCAGCTACAAATGAGCAAAATCTGTAAAGAGATTAATTTACACAAACAAACAAACAAACAACCCACTTAGTGTTTTGCAGAGGGAACTTTAGTAATAATTCAGGCTGCAGAGTTCAGCGTCCCTCCACCTCCACCAGCCGTTCTCTGCTCTGCCACCACATCATGTTAGGACTGAGGTGTCAAATTCATTTTAATTCATGAGCCCCATTCAGTCTAATTGAATTCCCCACTGTGCTGCACCAGTAAAACCAGTACATAATAACCTATAATTAACAATGCTCACACATGTCCTCCCTTTTTTTAGAGAAAAAAACAACTTCATTCTGAAAATGTTCACAAATAATGAACTGTTTATTCACAGAACAGATAATGAGCAGCCTGACATGTCTTAAGAGAAATTTAATGTCTCAGTTTTCCCACGTTCAGTGACTCTACTATCTTTACATGTGTGATACAGATCACACTGCACACATTTTATTTAAGTATTATTATTAATTAATATTTTACTTCCTTACTGTTCAAACAACTTTGCAAGATCTAGACATTATTTTAATTTTCCACTTCTGTGTATTAATACTGCACCGTTACACAACACCAGCTAAAGAAGAAGTTAATGAGGAAGAAAGTCAAGTTATCCACTGCTTCACAAATCGTTTAAAAACACATTTTGGCAGAGCCTTAGCAACAGGGTTCCACCAATATTGTTTTAAGACAGAAATCTGACTTTACACTGAAGCTGCTGAATGAAAATAGTGTGCACAGTGTTCAGTATCTGTTGCACTGTTAGAATTTATTTATTTATTTATTTTCACAAAAGTGTATTCGTGTTTGGAGTTAATGACTGCTCTGCATTTTTTCATTTTGTCTCTCTCTTTTTTTTTTTTTCTCAAAATCATCCATTGAGCCGGATCAGACCTTTTAGTGGGTCGGCTCTGGTCTGCAGCAGGGGCGTTCCTACAGGCAGGGCATGGAAAAGTCTAATTGGCCACCCCAAATATCATCCCATTTTTCCTTCTTTTTGCCTTTTTGGTGACTTAAAGAATAAAGTATAGAAGCTTTATATTATATTTGTATGGTGTCATTTTGTTATGCTGTGATTTGTAGCACTATTTAGCTTTTATATTCACATTTTAAATATGGAAATAAGAAACTAAAATAAGTAATTGCCTAATAAGACCTTGCCCCACTTGGGCCACCCCTGTCAAAAAGTTTGGCAACACCACTGGCCCATGGGCCACATGTTTAACACCCCTGTTTTAGGGTGTCACTGTCATCTCAGATTTTATGATACTACTGCTAACAGTGAGGTTGGACTGCAGGCAAGTGTGGTGTTTTGTTGTTCTGTCTGTATTTTCTGGACCTCTCCCTAAATTATTTTATTTAATTTTTGTTCTAGTTGTTTCATATCAATTTAAATGCAGCTTAAACGACAAAAACATTTTTTCTTTTTAAAATGTATTTATTTCTGAGCAATTGCATGTTGCAATTTGCTGATATTCTGTCTCCATCTGCAAACACAGTGACAGTAGAGTAGTAAGTTATCAGCTGACATCTAATAATACTCATGCTTTAATAATAGACAGCTGTTTTCATCTGAGGTGTTAATGATGAATTTAAAGTGACAGAAGAGTTGCTGAGTTCAATGCACATTGAGTTAATGTATGTAAAAATATATAGAAACTGCAGTTAGTAACATTTAGTTATGTTGTTGATGGAAAAAAGTTTTAACTTTCAGAAATACTGCATTTTGTTGCAGTACTTGAATGTTGCAGTCGCCCTTATGAGATGACAATACCATCAGTGGCCCCGAGCCAATCTTAGTTAGAGACCCCTGATTTAATGTTAAAGATTTCTTTCTCACTGTCATTAAAAACAGATCTCGTCTCCTGAGAAATAATTAGATTTGGGTCGTTTTTGCCTGCAGGCTGAGCGTACAGTAGATTGAGTTGCCAATGCTGATGAGAAAATTATAGGACATGTATCTTTTCCTCTTGTTTTCTGTGTTTTCTCGGTCCAGCTGCTCTGTGCAGGTTTCAGCTCCCGTGCTCAGTGAAGTTCTCCGGTGCAAGGCTGAAGTATCGGCGCTGCGCTGTGCTGCTGCAGGAACACGTCTTTCTGCACGCTCATTAGGACATTGGCACACAAGAAGCCCTTGGGCCTCTGGGTAATGAAGGACCCCACGGACTTGTGGGTAATTGGGCAGCTAGAGTGGAGTACAGGTGAACGCTGGCTTGTCTGAGAGTTCTGGTTGGCCAATCAGCTGGCGCCTCCGCTTTAGCCAAGTGAACAGCGGGCGGAGGGGCCCTCCAGGGACCGAAAAGTATTCGAGAACGCTGCAGGAAAGTTTTTGAAAGCAGTGATGCCGAACTTCTGTGAATGAAAAAAGTATCCATACCTGTCCTGTTTACTGCTAAACGCCCTTGTGCTGCGCTCCCATAACAATAGGAAGCAGGAAAGTCTTACAGATGGTTGTTTTGTGAGAGAACAAGACTGACAGTGTTGCTGCCTCGCTACCGCTGCTGCTGCTTTGGTCGCGAGCCAGTTTTTGATGTTGTTGTGGAAAGCCATAGCTGGCTAGCGCCGCAGTTTGTTTAGCCTCGAGGGAACAGACAGGGGTGAAACCAACCAGGAGCGCTCTGGGACTGAATACTCAATTAAGGCAGACTTGTCTAAAGAAATTGCTGCAGAGATCCCAACTGCTGACAAACTGGCCTCCCCACGGTGACAGCTTAATCATAGTTCTGCAGAAACTGTCCAACACTCTGCGTTGCTTCAGTCACGGATTTGGAGAGAGGGAGAGCTGTGGCGTGCTGGGAGTTTGTTGTGATTTGTCATCCTGCTACTGCCGGTGTTTGGAGCTCGCTCTAATGACCACGCGAGCCCCGTGACAGCGGCCCCCGTTTGAGCCGGGGCCGGGGATCCATCATTCTCTTCTTTGTGGCTCATTGGCTCGCTGCCCCCGTCCAGGACAAACTCCCCCGCCGCCGCTACTGTCGCCGAAAGGAGCAAATAAACGTGACAGCAGGTTTACGGGAGGCCAGGTCGCCCGGGAGGAGAGCTGACGGTAACGGACAACACGGAGCCTCGGGTGCAGTTTGTCTCCACACGACACCTGCAGCTGCGGTACAGTGATGGTTAGACGCTCCGTCACCTCCGTCACACTGATCTACAGGAGGATGTGAAGGGCTTACAGCTGCTCAGCTTAAACATATGATCAGGTGAGGCCTGCAGAAAGTCTGTTTCAACTGCACAAGCACATCATAACACACTTACACTTACAGTGACAGAAAAGAGATTATATAATATCTATTACATAATACAGTAGATAATAAAAAAGTAAAAATGAGTTAAAGCATACTCGCTTACAGATTAACTACACTTTTAATGCACTGTATATAGATATGTATATAGAACAGAAAGGTTACAAAATGTATAACACAGTCTTATAATGAAATAGATGAAAATGAAAAGCATAATCACAGATCACCAGAGCAGATATGATCAGAAAGATCATGCAAAATTGATTCCATTACAATGAATATGAAATGAAACTGTGTTTCAAGTATATTCTTATACCCACACTATATTGGCTCGCCTTCAGATAATAAAGAGTGGTTTAAAAGAGTGAAAAGGAGATGCAATAACTTCTCAAAGTTTAATGTCAGATTCGAGTGAGTCTCACTCAGCAAGAACGGCAGCGTGACGGCTTTTTACCTGCTGCAGCGCCACAAGGATAAACACGAGTTCTCAGCTGGAAAAAAACAATCAAACTCATTGTTCAGTTAATGGCTTGTTCTGGACTGAATCACATGATCTTCATCAGCAGATAGCTGGCATTCATGTTGGCTAAAAAAAATAGCTTCACGGTTCCTTTTTGAAGGAGTAATATGTCACAATTGCGCATCCAAACTGACTCCAGGAAGCTCAGGCAGGCTGCGGGAATACTGCAGGAGTGCAAGACAAGTGCAACCTTGTAATTTGACAATAACAAGCGGCAATGAGTCCTACACTGAGTTGATCAGCTGTTAGTTGTCTGTAAAAGTAAAGTTAAGCCTGTTATCCTGAAAACAAAAGCCCACTGCTCTGGAAATACATGAGTTGCTTGCCTTTTGCCGGCCAGACTCTATTAAAATATTGTTCAATTTAACCTATTATAAACATCTTCTCCATCTAAAAGATTATTAATGATTTATTATGACTCATAAACAGACACTTACTCATTCAGCAAACATTCTGCATTCATTTGAACTCCAATTATTGTGAAATGGGCAAACAATAACAGTCATACTGGCCTGGAATAGAAATTTCAGAGCAGGACGCCGCAGCTGAAATGTTGCTGTCATACAAGCAAGTATCTCAGCTTAGCATGTCTCCTTGATGTCATGGCATATTATGGTGATTTATGATTTATTACAGTGAATATTACAGATTTCTCCTTTGAGTTTTGCCAACTGCTGTAGTTGATGAAACAATATAAATTCACTTGCTAGTTGTGGAGCTTTTAGTGGTATCATAGATCAGCGTGTCCCAGTAACTGGCTCTCACCCCACCTCACTTAAAGATTCACGTTTTCACGATATTTTTGGCCTCTTTAAAAGGTTGTCAGTAATAATGCTGACACTCTTTTAAGGGCTGTTTTTGTTTTTGTTTTGTTTTTTTCGCTTTTATCAGCGATTATCAAAGTTTGTACCTGCATTATGATGACTGCACATTTAAATGCTTCTTCACTTGATTTAAAAGCATCATTTTGGAGAAAGACGTCGTTGAACTAAAACATTTCCAAAATCAACGTCAAATTGAGACCTGAATGTAACTGTGTGTGTGAGAAAAGCGGCTAAGTTAGTTGAACATGAATAAATCAAAAATAAGGGCCAAAATTTCCAGGGTCCTCAGAATTTTAGCTTTGAGCTCTCAGTGAGCTAAACAACTTCTTGACATATTTTGTGTTGTGATCAGTTTGCTTTATATGCAGAATGACCTGGTTAGTAGATGAGGGCCTAAACAACCAGTCATTGTGTGAAATAGTACGTCTGCTCTTTTTCTTCCAAGGATTCACTAAAATGTATCACTTTTTCATCATGTTGTTTTTATTATTATGTTTATTATGTGGAGGTGACCTGCTAAAAACACTAAAAAAAACATTGGTGGAAACCCTCAATTCATCATTCTGGGAACACTGGAATCAAAAACAAGCTTTTGGATGAGATTTAAATGAGTTTACATTTCATTTTCATGTTTCCCTCTTTTCTTCATCCCTCTCTTCAGTGTGTGTTGCTTCAGTGGAAGATAATTATTCTGTCATTTCCACCACTCTCTCTGTCCAAAAGGAGATTTTGATCTCAAGAGACCATTCTGGATGAATAAAAGGTCAAAACTGACCAGAAAGCGCTCACACGAGGCCAGATGGCAGGATTATCTGCCTCCTCGTGTGTCGAGATTTTTACCATCTGAACATGGAGTGAAGGATTGTGGGAGAGAAGCTGAAAATATGACGAGGTAATTCCTGAGAAAGCAGAAAATGATAAGTTACCACAGAGAGAGAGAAAGAGATGGAGTGGCTAACAAAGCGGTAAAATATGGACAATGAGGAGGACCTGGTGAGCTGCACCACATCCAGATATGCATGAGGCATAAATCAATATTTATTGCACATAAAGGAGCAATTTTCCCACCATGAATGATTAAACTTCCCAAAGACGGCTGCAGCCGGGCCGTATTATCGCGTTCTTATTCAAACTGATAAATAAGGAATTACAGGAGCAGCCGTGTGGATGTGAATGCAGCGTCGTACCTGAGCGGCTGTTTACAAACTGCAGGTTATTATTATCGTCATATCGCATTTCCCCAATCGTAGTTTGACTCTGAATATTTCATGTTTCAGGAAAGCATGCTGGGTTTGACAGGGAGAATGAGACAGTCTATTTGTGACGAGATTACCTCTCACTGGAGGTTTTTGTCTTGCAGAATTTACAGCTGATTTTCCTGAAATTATAAATCGCTCACAGCCGAACATGTTGACTTGTTTATTCACTGGAAGATCATAAATCATTTTTTTTTTATTATTATTATTGTTTTAAATTCCATGCTGGAGGAAACAGTTAAAAAATGATGGATAGAGCTCTGACTCTGAGACCTGTCTGATTTTCTGCCCGAGTCTGAATAAACTACTGGCTGCAGATTTTCTGTATAACAGTCTGCTTTAATGAGCTCAGTGAATTGATTTCTTCTTTTTGAGTCTGTTTTACTGCAAAACTTCATGCCTGTAAAAGGAATCAGGACTTTTGCTCTTGTATACACAGGACATGTAAATATGTGCACTTCAAGACAAGAAGAAGGAAGTCTTGACTGACAGTATTTTGGCCTGTGGCTTCATTTTTAGGTCCCAGATTCTTACGACTCAGAAGTTAAAGGGTCATTCTGTTTTGGAGCCTTGAATAAAATACATATATTATATATTAATTTAAAGTAAAGTATCATGCTTTGGCTGTTACACAGGAGTTCTCTTAGCTGACCATGTGTGAGGAGCTGAAGTCTAAGGTTGAGAATGTCTGTCATCAGCTTGTAGTAAACAGACTAAATTTAAAGTGTTTGTAGGATGAAGCATCGCTCAGTCTGTTGAATCATAATGCCATATCATATTTTACAGTAGCAAGAACACTGTGTGAGATTTTGCATCAACTGTTTAGCCTCTGGATGTGTAGGTGAAGGAGTTGCTGACTAAAACAGTGAGCAGACAGTCCAATTCAGGCGGTCATGAATTAAAACAAGCCAGTATACTGGTATTGATCAGCTTCAGAATGTGTGAGTGAACTTTTCTGTAGCTCCAACAGCGCTTAAAGTGGAATCAAAAAAAGAGAAACACAGCTCAGTGTTACCACCCATCGATTATCTACACCTGCTTTATACCCCCCATTATCAACGACAGGATATTTTATATCTGGAGCCAGAACTGGAATTTCATGTTAAGGGCAAAAGGCAACTCTGCCTTTGATGCTGCCAAGTTTTTGAGGGCACAAAGGCCAAACACCAGGGCAGCAAGGCCATAAAAAACAATGACTTTCCACAGAAATAATGAATTTAACAAAAAGTTAAGGCTAATTTTCTAAACATTCATGCATGACATTGAGCTTCATGCAGGAACCACCCGTATAAACAAATTTGTTCATAAGTGGTGTGTTCAAGTGATTTAAGAGACCTTGTTGCATTCACCACTTTTCTTGTATTTTGAGTTTTCTTTCAGATATGAACACACGAGGTCCACACCTGTCGCAGGAGTCTGCAGCTGTCTGCCAAAGTTTTTCCAGTGATGGCTGTCTATTAATGTCGACATTATTCTGTTTGGCTGCATTTCAAACTATAATATAATAGTAAATGTACACATAAAGCCTTTAATTCAACATCTGGTGCTGTTAAAATGATACATTTTCCTTTATGGATCTCTGAAAGCAGGACGTCAAATTTCAAACTCATCTTTTTACTCTTTGGTGCCATTTTCATGAATAAACACTTCCTGACATGTGGGGCAGGACATGTAGCCCCCCAAGTTACAAGTGTCATGCATGTGCACTCAACTATGCACAGGAAGATCATTTATACAGTTATCTCAAGTTACAAACATTTGTTGAATCTGACGTGGCATGTTTGTACGAGCAAAATCAGAGAAATTCAAGATAAGAATATAAAAATGCTCTCTCATGAAGTCCAATGAGTTTAACATTTTGGAAGTTTACTGCAACATGTCAGCCTTTTGTAAAAACATCTGCTTCAGCTGAAAAAACTTGGCTAACAGTTGAACTGGTATGGAGGATCTTGAGGAGGATGTGGGCCGCTGCATGATTTTCCCAGGAGTCCTTCTCCCTCTCTTTCCTCCTGGGATCACAGTTCTCCTGTATTTCTCACAATTTCTGACAAATTTTCATTTTTTTTTCCTTTTCACTATCACAACCTGTTTCTGGACATTGTACAGTGTGTATAACTCCTTCTCCAAAAAGTCTACAGTATTGAACATAAAATTCTGGAGCACTGTACTTCTTAGTTTGTTATTTTCACTCCTTAAAAGTCTACAAAATGTAGGTAACAAAGTCACTTATTTTTTGGTTTCGATATCCTCTGGAGATTTCACTTTATTGCTTAAGTCTCAAGTTTGGTAAGTATACCAACCTCTTTGCATAATTTGCTGCTCAAGTAGCCCACAGAGTCCATTGGGATTTCTCCCAGTGCGTCTGATGGATGATTTGATGATTGTCTACCTTCTCCTCTCTGACACAAATCTAGCAGTGGACAACCTGTGACTTCAAACTATCATCATAAAAGCCTAGTCTTCCAGCAGTTCATTCCAGGCTCAAAATCGAACCCAGAGCTGGTTATGTGCACAGTATGATGTTGCCCATGTAGAATTCACAATCTCAAGAAAAACTGGTGTCTATGTATTGCATTGACAGGAGGGAGGCACTGGAGAAAAAAGCTAAATCAGGGGGGGCAGTGCAGACGGGGCATCAAGGCCCCTGTGGCTGCAGGACAGATTTTGAGGGACATGAGGCCAAACTGAGGGGGCACAGCTATGGCCGCTGTGCAATTCCTGCCCTGTCTGGAGTCCATCCCACCTTACACTGGACAGGCCACCATTTCCACTCACAGTCACACCAAGTGGCAATTTAGAGTTTCCTGTCAACCTTACCTGCATGTCTTCGAACTATGGGAAGAAAACCTGAGCTCCTGGAGGCAAAACACAAAAAGGACTCAGCAAAAGCTGGATGGATTTAGACCCAGGACCTTCTTACTGTGAGGTGACAGTGCTTCACTGCACCATTGTGCTGCCTCGGGCATACTGCATGTTGGTGCAGCTACGGTTAAAAATCCACAGGTACAGGGAAAAATGAATGTGATGGTAAAAATAAATCATAGGTGTGAAGAAGAGGGAGAAAGCATAAAGCAATGTTGAAATGCAATTGTATCTGTCTAGTCAGTGAGAAAAGCTGTGCATAAAATACACAGAAAACTCTAATTTACCCATGTTGCCAATATCCTAAATCAGTGGTACACACTGCTGGCCCTGGACAGTCCCAGCACCGCATATTTTCCATTTGTTCAAGGTCTACCCACACACACACACACACACACAAACTACCCAAACATACCTGATCCACGAATTTAGGTGTGGACAGAGCTCTACTCACACCTGATTAACTCCAGGCAGAGTACCACGGCTCTGAACCATGGTGGTGGCATGTTAGAAAATTCTCACAATCATTTTCATCATGGAAAGCAACAAAATGATGAGAAAACACATGTGGGTCATTATGGAAGGCAAGGACACATGGAAACTGGACACTTTCCCCTTCAATAAAACTTTATATGATCAGTAAACATTGAGGTTTTGAGGGTCATAATTTCATAAAGTAAAAGTTTGTGTGTTTTGAGTGGTTGTATGTGAAGGTCACAAAATAAAATGAGTTTACAGTCTAGCAGGTTTATGAGGCTGTTCTTGGAGCTAAATGCTAATGTCAGCATGCTAACATGTATGCTGATGTTTATCAGTTATATTGTTTAACATGTCCAGAGGCTTACTTACATCAGCTAATTAGCACCAAATGGACCTTAGGCTAATTAAAATTAGTTTTGCAGGTAGCAATAAACAATAAATTAAAAATTTGACCTGATGATGGCACCGGATAAAAAGTTAAAAGATGACCAAAGTTATCACAGTTCAGCCTGAGGGAAACATGAATAATATTAGTGATTATTGGTAAAGCAGTCTTGATGTTGGTAGTGAGGGGGTCAATATAGTGGCTGACCTCCTCAGTAACACAACAGGGACTGATCATAAGGACCTCAGTTTTGTCAGAATTGATTTTGAGACATCAAATTTGTAACAGAAGACATCAAATTTGCAACAGAAGACAGTCATGAAGAGTTGTGAGGTTCTTGAGCTTATTAGGATTAACCAATAAGGAAAGCAGCGTGTCATCGGCATAGCAATAGTAAGAGCACTGGAGCAGATGGTCCAGAGGAAGCATATATAATGAAAATAAGATAGAAGAACATCGAAGTGTCTGTCAGACAAGTATGAGGAAAACCATCAAGAAAACATGGGGAGTGCTGCACAAGGTCAGCAAAGTAGTTTAGATAATGCACAAGATGAAATGACATGAGAAGAAACATGATGATGTGAGATGTAACATGGCGGTGCCCTATCTGCAGGTGAAACTTAATTAAACAAAACTTAAACTACAGGACTGTGGATCAGCCTCACCGTGGAAGATTTTATCAACCACTACTACTACCAACAGGACAAGATGAATGGCAGCTCATCTCAGACTCAACAGACTCATCCACAGACACAGATGTCCTACAGACTACAGAGATCGAGGTCAGTGTTCTGTCGAGCATCAGCAAAAAATACTCCTTTCGCTGAAAAGGAAACACAACACACACATAATAATGGAAACATACAAATGTATAAACCTTTTAATATGACAGCAAAACCCATGTGTACTGGAAAGAAATGAAAAAAAAATGAAGATGAAAAATAACACGATACAAGGTGAGGCTGAAAAAATGGTAATAATAATTCTAAAGTAACAATAATGATGAAAGTAAGAATAATGCAAACAGCCCCTGCAAAATGAACGAGTCATGAGGAAAACAGTTTGTTGAACTGGGTTGGTACCACAGTCACTGCACTCAGTCTATCAATTAAAATGATCAGTGGTGTCACATCTAAATATAAAACGAAACATTCACCTTTGTCATCATGAATAAGAATGTTGTCAGTTTCTTTATGTGGTGCTGTTTTTGACGGAAGCTAAATTGAAATTTGTCAAACATATTTTGAAGAGTTTGAAGAGTTTTAGAATGAACGTAAGTTTGGAAATGTAATGTTTGAACTAAATTTCACAGCAGTTAATCCAAAAGCTGTTTATGCATTTGAAGTCGGGATTCATCCTCTGAGGAGCATGAATGTCTGATTTAATTTCAATCCCTCAGGAAGTTCTTGAGATATTTGTGTGGACCACTTTACTCATGCAGATAAAAAATAACAGATTTTAAAACAATGGATCGTTTATTGCAGCGCAGCTCTCACTGGTTGCAGATTGACACATTTACTGAAATGGAAGAGTAGCTGTGCTTTGAGATGGACGACTGAAAACACTTCAGACAACAGCAGATATTCACAGCCCATGTTCAAATATTCAAAAAATGAGAGAGTTATTAAGTAAACTGACAGGCAGAGCAGCAGCGTTTGAACGGGGCCACATGGATGTAAAAAAGGCTGATGGTGTGTTTAATTCCCCTTTGGGAAAAAAATATCCCCTAATGATGCAATCATCCAGGAGTCTGCCTCCCGCCAATCACCTGTCAAATTATGAAAAGCGCTGTTTGTGGTTTTAATCTTGCTGAATGCCATTCAACAATTTTCTATGCAGAACATTAGAGCGTAACATGAATTAATCAGAGGGAGAAGAAATCAATCGAGCCCTGACATTTCGAACCGCGCAGCACGGCTCCTCAAACACACACTCACACACACTGCCAGGCTCCGTTCATTCTGGCTGATTTGATTACAATCCGAACAGACTGGGGATGCAGAACTTGCAGGACATTGCAGGAGTGAAGTGGGCGATGCAGTGTGAGGTTTCCAGGTTTGCTGCATTCACAGACCTGCAGGCATTTCGGTTTCTGACAGTTTGAGCAGTGCAAGGCTCGAATGGACACGAGAGTCCTCTGGTTGAGTCATCGCTCACAGATGAACAACTGTGGCTGTTTGGTTGTGTCTGTTCTCCTTTCTTGCAGGTTTGTGTAGCCTAATTGGTAAGCGAGGCCATTCACTTGGGCTTACTGGGAGCTCCTGGGCCCAGTGCTCCCAGTCTCTATAAAAGCTGCAACCTTAGTTTTCTTATCAAACTCTACCAATGTGCTTTGTCTGGTTTCTTTGTCATTTCACCCACTGATTCTACTGCCATCCACTTCTCATCTCTTCATTAACTTAATTCATGTTTTTTTGTAATAAATCAGTTAATTTAAGCATATCTTTGTCGTCCCTTATTTGTATACTTTTGTAACACTGCAACAACAAAGTTATGAATTGCATCCCATCACTGACTCCACAGGCAAAAATCAGTTACAGTAAAAATAAGTTTTTTTTTCTTTTCTCATTCTATTTGTAGGTGAAGTAGCAGTGAAGATTTATTTTATGATACATGCTAGCCTGTTTTTGGTCACAGCCAGGGTAACGTTGAAGGAGACAGAGAAGGGTGTTAATTGTGTCTTGCTATTAATATAAGATGTATTTCTCTGCTCATTATATTTGCAAGAAAGTTTAAGGTGAGGAAGACCAACAGAGGTCTCAACATACCAGTTATGTGTGCCAGAGCGTGTCGGGTTTGTTTTACCCACCCAGGTGAGTTTGAAGCATAGGACCAATTTCATACAATTGGTGCATTTAATGTGATGAATTGATTTGAGAAAAACACACTCATTTGCTCGGAGGACTAACTGAAGCATTAATGAAATATTAAGTACTTGCTTGTTTTGTGGTTGATTTATTCAACTGTTACACTGATTCTGCACCTGTGTTTCTTTCATCCCGACAGAAGGGCAAAAGTAAAAATGCACGTCAGTTTCCAGTCTGCTTGTGTCAAACCTAATTACCAAAAATTGAAAATAAAGGTTGGTATTGGCAGAGGACATGTGTATGTTGATCACAGTAAAATGTGAAAATAGGAATCGGGTCATACTTTTGGTCCTGCTGACATTAGAGGGGTAGGGGAGACCCTAGCGTCAGTTTTGCACATGCAGTCAAGTTTATAATAATAAATATGCAACATATGGGTAGACTTTCAGTATTAAGGCACAAAAACTACTATTACTGGTTAGATTCTGGAAAACATCACTGTTTGGGTTAAAATACCTCCTGTAATATCTTCAAAATCAGTCAATGTTGACTACTGGTTTCACACAGGATACGAACCCTGGCCTCCTGAAGTGTTGTTTTACTCTTCTGTCCACTTCATCTCCTCCATACACAAACTTTTTTGCTCTTTATACTCCATCACCTGACCTCCACAGCTCAGCAAAATATAACGGTGCAGGGTGCAGATGATGCTATAGAGGTCAAGTCAAGTCAGTTCATTTATGTAGCATATTTAAAATACGACCGATATTGAGTCAAAGTGCTTTTCAGTCGAGGCAGATGGGCTACTTTGTGCCTCAACACAGGTGATATAAGACTTAGATACAATACAATGTCAGCAATGATAGAAAGAATATAAGTAATACCAAAATGTAGTAGAAGAAAGAGGCTAAAAGACTAAAAAAGAGAAGAGAAAACGAGATAAAAAAGGATATAAAACAAACCAGAATCAAAAAAGCATAAAACCAACATCAAAATTAAAATAAAAATGAAGAACAGGGATGTTGAAAATAAGTTAAGATGGGAACTCAACAACACCCATGAGGCAGACTCTGACTGAGCCAAAAGCAAGATAATAAGAGTGCGTCTTTAATTCAGGTTTAAAACAAATCGACAGACAGGACCTAATGTGGGCTGGGAGGCTGCTCTGGAGCTCAGGGGCAGCAACAGAAAATGCTCATTCGCCTTCGGTTTTAAGGCATGAGTGGGAGACGGAGAGATGCTGTTATGAGGATGACCCGAGTGACCCGGGAGCAGAATATGGAATTAGCATTCAGTGATGTATTGAGGGGCTAATCCGTTTAAGGCTTTAAAAACAAATAGGATCTTAAAATCTTTAGCTGGTAGTCGGTGCAGGTGGGCGAGGACGGGGCGAGGACTAATGTGTTTTCTTTGTTCCAGTTAGGAGTGCAGCAGCTACATTTTGGGTTGTTTATAGAGTTGGGAAAGCTGAATAAATTGAATAGTTGAAAAAAGGGGACAGGAACAAACAAGTGTATAGGTCTTCCTACTCCTTTTCAAGCATGTAGGATTTAATTTGTGTTGCTTGAGTCGAGTTTGTTGTATATGTTTTTTGAACTTTTTGGGTTTTTATCATTTTTTTCCATTTATTTCTATTTCTTTATTTTGTTTTTCTTTTTTTACATGTTTGAAATAAAGAATTTTCATTCATTTATTCAATCAGGGGTGAACTGAATATTATTATTTTTTAATTTAGGGTACCTCCAGTGTCATAGTTTGAAGCATAGGGGCAATGATCAAGCTGCCGTGGGGCGGTGCTTAGATTTTTCTAAATGTTTCCTTCAATGTTCAAAGTCAGAGAAATCCATTATTTTATTCACAGTAATGGTGCGTTTCATTTAGTCACCTGCTCACTTTAACTTTTAGTGAAATATGGGATAAATCTACGTTAAAGCTTGAGATCTGTGCCTGACCCTGACGGGTTTGGGTTATGGTCTTATGGCGGGTTTGGGGTGTATTATTATTATTATTATTATTATTATTATTATTATCATTATTATTATTATCAGTAGTATATTTAGTCATTGCTAATTCAAATTCCCCCCATGTATTGTCCCTGTCACTGCTCTCCTACTGTTTGATACACAGAGGAAAGCTTGTTAAGAAAAAAAAGTTGGGCTATAATCGGGTTTGGACAGAATTTTGTCAGACTTTGGCCTCGTCAGGCTCAACTTTTCAGGCCCAAATCAACTTCTAGAAAAGGAGTCAATAAATGTGACTAAATGTGAACATAAGTAAAACTAAAATACATTATCAACATAATTTTTGCCTGACTAACATCAGATCTCGTTCCATATGGTGCTTATTTAACAAGGAAGACAACAACTCCCATGATTCCACACTACAAAATTCATTATTTTCTGTATCACCTTGAAGTTTAGTATCATGCTTATCATACCATGACCATTTACTGAATGAAAACACTCACGACTGTTGTTAATGTTTGAAAAGTTTAATTTTTAATACGTGTTGACACAATAAAGTTTAATGTTTGCAAAGTTAGTTGTCTGTTTAACTCTTGGATTTGTGATGGTGTGACTCTTAGCCACCCTGTCACTCCACAAAAGGTTAACAATAGCCGATAGCCACAGTAAGTGTTTACTTTGATAGCTAATCTAAGCTGAGCATGCAGTCCTTTTAAAGAAAACTTTATGTCCTTGTCAAGATGATGTCAAAATGATATTCATCAGTGGATGAAAGCCAGAGGGGACTTTAAATATTCATTTATTTATTCATTTTTCTTTTTTTGAGACACAGCTCTCAGTCGTTTGATATGGAAGATAACTGATTTCCTGCTTTTAGTCTTCCTGAGTGCGTCCCTGATCGATGTATGTACATGCGTTCGGCAGCATATGAGTTTAGAATCATGATGGATGGCCGGGTGAAGAGCAAAGAGCATGAGACTGTGTACACCAGGACTCAGTACATCTCCATCCATCTCCTGTTAATGCAGCAGCCGCAGCACTGAGGCTCTGGGACACTTTGTTGACGTCCCAATGAATCCTGGGTGATTTATCATGTCGAGTCACAGAGTTCAAGCCCTGAATACATGCCATACACAACTCCATCTTAATTTTTTTTTATACATCTTTTGCTTCTGTTCTTTTATTTCCTTCTCTTCTCCCATTGTTTGCATCCTGCATTCCTTTCCTTATACCATTTTTCCTCTACTCTTTCAACATTTTCTTTCCCTTGTCTTATCTTCTTCGCTTCCCCCCCCACCCCTACCCCCTTTTTTTATTACCTTACTCCCTTCTGTCTCTTAAGGCTTTTCTCAATGTGCTTTCATGTCTCTTCTTGTCAGACGTCATCAGTCACGCCCCAAATACTGTTCCAATTTTAAATTGGCATTTAGCCAAGTACAGTTCAAATATCCCAGCATGCATTTTGTATCAACCATGAGCCATGGCCGAGAGGCAACTGTTACTGTGTCACTGAAACTCAATAATGGATACTTGAAGACTTGCTCTGACGTTTTTAGGGATGTTATCTGAGGAACACCAGCCATCCAGCGAGGAAGCTTCAGCTAGCTTCCCGCTGGTTGGTCATGTTGACCCCTTGGGGAAGTCTTATTGTCATTTGTCCTTGATAGTTAAGTGGCTCTGATGTTTCTGTAGTATTTTAGACCAGATATAATTCTTTTGGACAAATAAATTTTGGTCTCTGCATGACGATCAGAGTTAAAATCTAGAATGTTTTGCTGCCACATTATTTTGTTAGAGGGTGAAGTTAACTTTGATGTCTTTTATTGGACTGTTACTTTTGTAGATTAGTGCTGTAACTGTGGACTCTCCTTATATCTTTGTACAGGTCAGGAAACATTCAAGTAAACACGTCATCAATAACAATCAGAAAGTAGTTTGATAAAATATTCCTTACTTTCACTTGTATGCATTAAATGCAAACCACCATGAAATCATGCAACAAATATGCCCCAGTTAATAAACAGCCTGTCATATCTCTTGATGATGAAGCATACTGCTTTGACAGACAAAGAGTGATCCCTCCCTGGCTCATAAACAGCCTATCATAGCCCCAGGTGATTTCAGTGGCATGTAAACAGCCAGTCGAAAAACAGGTGTGTTGTTCGGTTGCCCAATCAACACTTGAGCGCATGATGAAAAGAAAAAAAAGGATAGCTCAGTTACAGCGTCCTGTTTAAACTTCTGAGCTAAACTCACCAAAGTTGCTTTACTAAAGGTGGGTATTAGTTAAACTTGGCATACACTGCTAGTCTTCCTGGCGTCCTCTACTGTCCCATTTATTTTCCTCTTATGTTGCCTATGTTATATCCATGTTCCCCTCCCCACTATATGCTTCTAGCCCTCCTTTACTTCTTCCTTAGTTTTTCCTTCTTCCATCCATCCTTCTTTTTTACATCTGTATTTTTGCTTCTTTTTATTTGTCAGAAGACTAACAATGTCTGTCTGTGTTCAGTTCATACTCTTCCTTTTTCAGCTTAAGAAGAATTTGTTTTCTTTTTCTTAGCCATCACATAAATTTCCCTTGAGAAAATGACCTTTTCTTGCCTCTATGAAATAGAAATGCAGCTATGAAGTTCCTGCTTTCATGTACAAAGCAAATAAAGCCCCTTTGCTCCCCTACAGTACACACTGTACCATCCTTCAGTGGCATCAACATGCCGCCGTCATGCAGAGGGACTCTGTGAGAATGCATGCACATTTAATGCCACAACGCATAAATTATTTCCATTTTGGAGATATTTGGGTGAAGCTTCAGTGGTGGAGCTTGATGAAAAGACTGAGTAAAAACCAGGCAGCAGTAAACATGTCGTTGCCCCCGTCTGGGCCAATCACTGACAAATATGACTTCTTGTTTTGAGCTTGTAGCTGGTGTCCCCCACTGGGCCAATCAGTGTCATTTTAGAAGCTGGAATGCAGCTAAAATGAGATGCATCAACTCGCTGAATTTGTCAAAATCCGATCTCTGGGATGTTGCAAGAAATGTGTATCTCACTGGATCACATTGCTTCATCTCAACATGTCAATTTGTCCAATATAGAGCCTTAAAGAATCTTATTTTCTAAAACAAGCGAAAATCTTGCTCATGGAGTGAAATTATTTCAACCTGTTTCCAATTCAAGTCAACTTGTTTACAGACATCTCTAAAGAAAAGTGTCAGCATCTGGAGACGAGACAGAATAAGATTACTGCTGTGGAATGAAGAAGAATGAATGTGTTAATCCATTCAGTGTTCCCGAGATATCGAGTGTGACAGATGGACAAACAAGGGTAAATTTGTTGTCTTTCAACCAATTTCATCATGACACTGAAACCCACAGAGGAGCTTCAATGCTGCTGAAGAGAGGACGCAGTGACACAGAGGTGACAAGGAAAGAGGAGAGAGAGTCTGGGGATAAGATTCAACAAAGGTCTCAGGGCAGAGCTTTGTGATTGGTGGTCAGCATCTGGCCACCATGGCGCCTCCTAGTGGCCTGATTTCTAACTTAACTGAATGTCAGTTACATTGAGTTGTGTATTTATTTGTTCTGTATGTCTTTGTGAGTGTCCTGAGCATGTGCTGTGGATATCTGTCTCTGCTGTGGTGCCTGTGTGTGATGGGCTTCAGGTGAGACGGGCTGATTGGATGATTGACTGTGTGATTGTGCAGCTTGTTTCAAGGAGCTGATTGGTTCCAGACTCCTTGGTTGTGGTTTGAAAGGCCGGCTTTTCTGCAGCTCCTGCTGGCTTTTTCAGCCAGACAGTGAGTCAACGTGTCTGTGTGTACACTATTAGCACTGCCAGGTTTGGTAGGGATGGGTAGGGTTTGTGTTTGATTCTTTTTCTCCTGTTTTTGATCAGGTTAGTGGCTTGTCTTTTATTTCCTTTTTTGAGAGGATAAGTTTAGATTGTTCCACTTTAGCTCTTTTAAACTAAAAGCTAAACCTTTAAAAGCCAAGTTTGTTGCTGGTGGTTCTTGGGTGCTGGGAAGAGGGGAGTGTTGTTGCACCCTGCTGAGCCAGGGTTTCACCTGCAGTAAATGAGTTAATTATGTTTCCAGTACAAATCGGCTTCATCCAGAACATTCAGAAATCAGTTTGTTGAATGAAAATCAAGAACAACGAAACACCTCTTGGTGCAGATTTAACAGATGCACAAACATCAACCTCTAAAAATTAAAGAGAGGTGAGTTTGTGACCAAAGGTTGTCATGTCAATCCTCCAGACCAGCAAGATAAATCAGGGTGGGGAAAGGCAGTACTTACTTCTCCCTCATTAGCACCACTGAGGGTACTTATACCCGTAACTATGAACATTGTGAAATTTATATTTAATCAAGGTTGAGGTAACTCACACACAGTTTTTGAAACCAATCCCTGTGAATTCTGCATGATCTTGCAATTTTGTCCAGTCACAGCAACGTTTCTGCAAATTTGACCAATCAACATTGCTTCCCCCAGTTCCACCCTTTCAATGAACAAACTAAATGTTTTATTTATGATTTTTTTGTATTTAATTTTTTTATTTTGTCAAAAGTACTTAAAAGAACACAAGGTCTGCCATTGTTATTGACATTTATCCATGCTCTGTGCACTTTTACATTTGATAATTTTGTGATTGCTGTCTTGTCTGAAACTGAGCTCCAAAACGATTTGATTTCTTTGTGTAATACACCCCCAGTGCACTTTAATTACACATTTTGTTAGAATTTTTGTTATTCTGAGCCTTTTTGGTAAGGTTACTCACTCAGAACAGAGAGTGGTTTTATTTTCCTTGGAACTGGTTGCCTTTGATTTTTAATTTAATTACGCAAAAATCAAAAAATTCACAACTTTTTTTCCCACAATTTTGCAGTTGTGTGCACAGTTTCATAGCAGAAAACACCCCAAACATTGCAACATGCATTGCAATTTATTTATTTATTTAGAAAACCTGCCATGAAATCATGCATTTTAAGCTGCAACCATCCCCCAAAAATGGCTGTAAAATTCTGAAGGGACTCTGCTCAGTGGTCTGAACCATCACAGAGGAGACGTGCATCATTTCCCTTTGGATGAAAACAATGTAGCACCAAATTGGAAAAAAAAAAACTAGTAATGTAATGTGTAAAAGCTGCTGTGTATTTTATACATAAAGTATTTGTTTTTAAAAAGAGACCCAGTACCCCGCTGTACCCCCCACAGTTGTAGTGATCTGTACCAACGCCCTTAACCCCAACTCTCCCAGTGGAGCTTCTCAGATCAGACTGTGGTTGAACTCCTCTGAAGTAGTTTCAACAAAACTAACTTTCATCCAGACAGGATTTATTGCCAGCTGTTGTATTAGACTGCACTTGTTTTTAGGTAGGTGTACTGAATAAACTTGCAACATTCCATATGTTATGTGTTTTTTGTTTGTTTCCCTGCTACAAACAAGTCACACAAAAAATACACAATTAATATTTAATGTAGAAAAAAAACTTCCTGGTTACTCATATGTGTTATAAAAAATACTATTATATTTGCCCATTCTGTATTAGTCAGACGCTTTGTCTCTTTTCAAAATGATGAGACTAGTCAAACTTTTCCGATAAGGTATTCTAACTTTATGTTGATGGATTTAAATATTCAGTAAATCTGAAACATCTGGGAAAGTATTTTTATGCAAATCACAAATTTTCTAATCATATGCCACCAACAGTTTTTGTGCATTCTGGGTCTAATTAGTGTAAAAATAGTTTTTCATAGTTATTTTCCATTATTTTAATAAAATTGCAAAACAAATGTAAAAGCATCTGTAGAAAGTAATTAGTTTCTGTTCTGCTGATGTCCAGCTGGTTTGACCTCGATGTTTGACTGAGCTTTAACCGATCAACTAGAGCCTCGTCACGTCACAAAAGGTCATTGTTTTGGAATTAAACTCAACCTGTTTCTTCAAGTTGCACCGCGAAGGACGTGAAGAGGAGGTTCTCGTTAATGGCAGCCAGCTAAAGTGGAGCAATTAGGGCTAATCAAATGGCATTCTCCTTTAAACAAATGATGGGAAAGGTCAGCGGGCCGCCGGATATAATTGATCAGATGGCAGTTTCCCCTCAGCGTGAAGGTTAGCTGATGCTGACATTTGTTAGGATCATTTTCAGCTGCGGATTAAAGCTGTACAGTGACATTTTACATTTGTCGGAGTTATTTCACCCTGACATGCTCTGAATACACAACAGGAGGATCAGCCCAGGAGTTTCTCAATCCTCTGTGGGGAAGTTTTTCTCTCCACCCATGACAGAAATATGTTTTATTCCAGGGTCAAATTTGTTGTTAATGTGGAAACAAAGGAGCTCCGTAAACTTATGACAATATTTTATCATCTTGTTTATAAAATAACTTTCTATATGATCAATTTAAATTCAGCATTCACACCTTTTAGTTCTGCTTTGGGTTCCACCAACTCCTGACAAAAATATCTGTCTTTTATACAGATGTTTAATGTCCCCAGAGGATGAATCATAATGACTCTGATCTCCTAACTTTTCCATTAAGTTTATCTTGGGAAAATACTGAACAAATTGCCATGAAATTTTGCTAGTTTTCATTGTTCAACCATGTATTGGCAAAAAAAATGGTTAAGATATTTAGGGTTTCCAGATGATGTATAATGACTTCTGATTGTAAATTGAATGGTTTTCAAGGTTTGACTTTGGTTTGACAGAGCTCGAAAAGTTACCGTGTGGCCACATATTCAGCTGACTCTTCACATACCAAGGATTTGTGACTGTCCTCTGGCAATTCATACAGACACAGACGCTACCTGTTTGCAGCTGAAAGAGAGGCACCAGGCTTTTCAAGTGATTTCAATGTGAACTCCTCTGCGGCTGTATAAGACCTCGGGACTGTTGATGTGGTATAAAGGGTGAGAAGGTCCACACCTGGAGGAGGTGGAGTGGATGGATGGCTCAAACAAACACAGGCCTTTGAGCCAGGAGACTGTAATTCATGTTGTGTGTGAAACCAGTACTGAATGTTGATGTACCTTGTATAAAGGCTATCAAAAGTTGTAAGGTTATAGGTTACAGTTCCCCCAAAACCCTGATTTCTTGGTGCCTTTTAGTTCAACATTCTTTGAAAGCGCCTCCTGGCCAGGGCCACTGCTAACACTTACGGAAGAACCCAAAACACAAAAAGGTCGACTATGAAAAAAGCTAAATGGGGACAGATATTAAGGAGTGAATGTAAGCAGGAGTTTAGGACCCACTTCTAATCCGGGCCCTACCCACTTTCACTCTGTTCGCACGTTCGTGTGGAGGGTCCGTCATTCCAGTGTCAGCCTGTAGGGCGAGTGGAGCTATAAAGGCCTGTATCAATACAGGCTTAGAAACCACACTCCTGTCAGGTGCAGCATTGATTTTGTGTCCAGGATGAAAGAAACACAATGAAAGTTATTTCCACAGGATTAGCAATAAGTTATCTTCACGCAAACAGACATTTAATAGACATTTTTCCTTCCATTCACATATAATAGAATGGCATGATGGAAAAAATGTTCAACAAAAAAAGAGATGTGGCCAGAAACTTGGGAGTTTCTATTTATTGAACTGATCATTTTTCGTTTCACAAACTTGCTATGCCATGAATGTAATAAATGTGCCTGTCTGTAGGGGCCAGATCAAAATTATGCCCAAGTGTAGAATCTGACACAGCGAAGGACAGAATGTACTGCGGTGTGTGCTGCAACTTTCCTCAACGAGCTGAGAAGTCAAACTCGATTTTCATCAGAAATACCACACTGACATTCATGGGAGAAGTGGATAAAGTGTCACAGTTAAGGGACACTGCTCAGTTGAATTTAACTGCTGTTTCTGTATTGTTTCTGCATAAGTTTATATTTGGGCCTCAAAGTGTATTTTGGCCATCAAATTTGAAGGCTTGGTGGCCAATGTGGCCAGCGCTTAAAAATATTAGCATATTTGCTTTTGAATTTTGTTTACACCTTTATGAATTTTAATAACTCTTTTCATTTAGCTCCATAATCAGGTCAAAATTTTCACTTGTCCATCATTTTGGTTTATAATGCTTGAATTTCCCATTAGCCTCAGCTGTACTTGGTGCTAATTAGCAAATGTTAGCTTGCTAGCATGCTAATTCGGGATAGCGGCTTTAGTAAACATCAACTGCTTGGGTCTCTCAAATTTCAAAGAACACAGTTTGAGAAAGAAACATCGCTTTTCACGCAAAATGGTCCCAAAGCACCCTGTGGTGAGCCGTTGTACACACTGCTTCACATCAAGCCGTCACAAGCACAAAGATTTTGGACCCACTGGCTTATGATATGAACAGAAAATGCCTGTATCATGTTTAAGCGTTCCAGCAACCCTGTACTTTCTCACTGATTGATTCTTTCATCATACAGGAAAAGAAGCCTGCTGAAGATGGGGAAGGATTCTGGGTGTGTATGAACACTGGGATACAAAACAACATATTTTTTCACTATCTGGGACTTTTAAAACCTGCTGTTGTTGAAAGAGAGCAGAGCAGCACTGGTATCTTCCCTCCTGCCCGTCGACACCAGCAGAGCGGGGGTGTTTCTGCATGATGAACTGCATGTGTCCGTCTCTGCAGGGAGGAGGAGGAGGAGGAAGGGGGGTGTTCTTCTCATCCAGAAATAATCCAATTCCACGGGAGGATGAACCAAACCTCCACCCTGCCGCTCTCAACTTCAGCACCATGAAAAGAGCTTTAGAGTCAGAGGTTGCAGAGGAAAGACCCCAGAGACTGACTGTGTGTGTGTGTGTGTGTGTGTGTGTGTGTGTGTGTGTGTGTGTGTGTGTGTGTGTGTGTGTGTGTGTGTGTGGGGTGGGGTTGGGGAGAGAGAGTGTGTTATTACATGATGCCGAGAGCAGGAGATTCCCCCCGCATGGATTTACCTCATAGCCCGTTTTTTTTAAAAAGGGAACACAGGCTGCTGGGACAGTTTGTGTTTTCTCACAGATATTCCCACACATACATACACACACACACACACACACACACACACACACACACACACACACACACTCACACACACATACAGATAAGCAAAATGATGCAACAGCTTGTTATGACTCAATAAAAATGAGATGTTTTTTCTGAAATACTAGGAAAAAAACAATAATTTCCCATCTTTCCACACAGTCTCTCTGCTCTCAGTTTCTGCTTTGAACAGAAAACCTGAGATTTTTTTTTTTTTTTGGCAGTGCACTCACACTGAAACACGCATTTCATCTTAATTACGAAAGAGACTAAACACATCCTACTACAATTAGTCACAAATGATCACATAAATCTGCAATATTCGCCTCATTTTACTAATTTGTTCTTGTAAAAAGTGTGGAATATGAAAAGTGAATGCAAAAAGGAGGTAACACCTACAGCTCCTCCGTCATTTAGAAAAGAGGCTTTAACTACAGGTTTTCAAGACCAATATTCAGTCAAATCAGATAGAGTCCCCAGGTCACTTTTGGATCAAGAGTCTTTCTGTTTTTTTGGGGTTTTTTTTGTCGTGGGTCAACTTCAGAGCAGATCCTGTAAAGACTTCTCGCCCACAAGCTGACAAAAACTAAAAGAGGCTCTTCAGACTCAAAGAGATTCATTTATTAAATATACTCAGGGACAATGTGCAGAAAGGGGAACAGTAATGGCCGATCAGGAATAAAGAGAAGAGAAATGAGAATAAAGGCTGTAAAGGCCCCAGGATCACTGTTTGCCTTTTTATTATTTTAAATGAGTTAATCCATCCCTGATATCACAACCCATCAGTTTTCATCTGATAACGATTTAGGGCGGGTTCACACCAGCTTTGTTAAGTATGGCTGAAGTAAACGCTGGAGCATTTACCCCTGGAGAAGTTCATTCACCATTCGAACCAATCACAGACCTTTTCTCTTCCTGTTTTGTGACTGGTGAACTAGAAACATGTTTGCTACCAAAATGTGGAATAGCAGGGGACAAACTTGGACTCATGACAAAATGAGAAATGCTTGCATTATTAAATTATTTAATACCCGCTATGCAGAGGCAGACTTAATACAATGGGGTCTTACAACCCCCCCCCCCTCCTTTTTTTTCAGTCCTTGAATGAGAGATTAGTCATATAAACAAACTTTTATTTATGATGGAGTGTGGAGGATGAATTGAGTCAGAACCTCAGAAAAGATGCTGCTTTGAATTTTGGTGGTACTGCGGCAGATACTTCTGTATCACTTGGTATACGGCAGCAGGGTGAACAGACCATGGCTGTGGTGGGAATTTTCTTTTTGTATCCTCCTATTTATTGAAACTCTAAATGAAGCTGCCAGTACAGAAAAAGAGCAGTCTGTCCACCATGCTTAGCCGTTTGTTTACATGAGTTAGCTTTTGTCTTCCTGACTAATGATACCATTTTAGTGCATGGATTTTCAGAAATGCTATCATCCACATATTGGTTTGATTCAGGAGCAGGATCTTTCTAGGTGACCTGCCCTGAGTCTCCGGGGGCAACAGCCAATGTTCTGGCGCTGTAGGCAGCAAATCTCCAGGCCAAGACTTCCTCTTTTGTGTGCCAGTCATTTTTTACAGTCTGATTAGCAATTTGAGACAGCCGAGCAGCCCCCAATCTCTATAAACAGATATCACCATATGAATGCAGACAATTTGTTATAAAGCTAATCATCATCATCAGATGATAGCAGTGATTTCTGAGATTGCATTTCAGCCAATGCGGTCTGCCTCTTTTGCTCGTCACAGACATTTGCAACCAAATCTGCTCAAACATAACTACTTGGACTACAAATGGAAACCAGATCACTTCTGATACCAAAAACATGTCCCTTGCCTACAGACTCTGTATTCTTATGCAGGTATCTGTGACTAGAGATGATTCCAGACCTGGTAGATGGCATTTTCCCCTGGTTCTTCACTGTAATTTAGTGTAGTTAGGTGTACTGCCTGATTAAGTATACAGACAATACATTTATGTGCATTGTTTGGGGCTACTGTTTTTAGATTGGATGTAATTATCTGACATTAGCTATTTCAGATTGGTGCTAACTGTCCTATATTTCTTATTTGTCCTGCAAAAGGAAACAAACAACCAAAAAACAGACTCCTCTGGCGCCCAAAAATGATCCTTTTATTTCCAAACAACTTTTATTATAGAACAATTCATCTACAGACCTCTCAAGTTGACTCAGTTTCCCAAAACCAGAAGTGAGACCTGTGCACAATGTGTGTTCAAGTAAAATGTTTCCATTATCTACAGTCCTGCAATGTAAAACCACCCACAAAGTTCCAAAAAGTCAAACTCAGCCTGACTTCCCTACATGTCACCTTAGCAGTTTATCCAAGGTGGTGAAGTGCAGGTTAAAAAGTTAAAAACGGCACAACAAACAGTCATCGTTACTGCGGCTAATTAGCAGCTTCCCCCTAAAAAAAGGCTGATATTGAATGAGACGAAGTGCTGCCTGCGGGTCTGTCGTCAGGGGTGATGGATGGATGACACCGACTCCCTGCGGCAATGGCAGACACTGAGCTGAGCTGAGCTGAGCAGAGGAGGGGGGGGTGGTGGTGTCGTCCTGAGGACAGCAGGATGGTAAACAGGTCTGTAGGACGGCAATGGCCTCTGGTTCTGCTGCTGTAAGTCCCCGCTGAGTCGGATATATGGAGCATAGAGCGTCACCTCTGTGGATCCTCCACCGCCGCCTGGGAACAGCATGCTGCATGTTGCTTTTAAAGTCTGTGCCAAGGGGCTTAGTCAGTGTTTGAAAGTACAATGTGCAAGCTCTAAACATCATAATGACTGCAAACCATGGGGCATTAAGGGTTTAATTCCCAAGTAATAAATGTGTAGTTTGTTTTAAAAGTCTGACATGCTGTTGTGATGTAAAAGTGCTCTGTGGATTTTTTGTCAACAATCTGCAGTTAGGTTTACATGCATGATAGATTAGTATGTTGCAGTGTTAGCGAAAGATCTAGATGGAGGTTGTTGTTTCTTTTAGGGGCAGGGATTGTGCAAACTGTAATGCATAGGTTTATATCTGAAGAGTCGGACTTATGTTATTAAAACCGTCACTCTTCATCTTCCAGTTCTTGGCCAGTTACTGCCACCACTTCTCAAAAGGTAGAATAGCGTCCAAACTATCTGCTAAAGTGTCGCCTGAGTGCTTGCACAACATGCGTGAAAATATTAAACAAATACAAAAAAGAGTGACCCACCTATAGAAACATTTCTCCATAGTGCTACAAATGGTCAAAGGCTTCACAGGGTACCTTCTTAAGAGTACAATGAGGCTGGGTTTGGCCCCCAGTTCATCTTTGTTCACTGGGAGGCTACATGGCTCCCCACCAGCATTCCTTGTTGTCTACTCCTCGTCCCAGGCCTGAAAACCACCTATTCCTAGCGGTCCATAGCTCCTGTGCTAGCACAGTACACACCAACACTCCTCCCATGCTCCAGAGCATGAGCTGCATGGCTAAATAGCCTAATGGCAGCTACAGTTAGCAGCAGTTAGCAGTTAATCTGGTAATATGTTGCCCACAATTTGTGTGGATTATGAATTCACCTTTAATTGTCCCATCTGTTGCTAAAAAAATTGGTATTCTTGGGCAAAGAAAGATGACGTCCACATTCTTAATTCCTCCTACAAAGCTCTGACTGGCTCAGTTGCTTTTCCAACCAGGGAAACAGCCATCAATGAGCACCAAAGATCAAGTGGGGCTGCAAGTGCTGAAATTAGTACCAGGTGATTTTGTCCAATAATACAGTGCTTGGATCAACTGATCTTACTTTCCTTAGGACCCGCTTTTATCAGTACAAACACTTTGTCATGTCAACACTGACATTGAAAAAGCGTGGTAACACAGTGGGGATCAAAAGCAGATGTTGTAGCTGCTGCAAGACATCCAGTCATCCAGCAATCATTGCACGCAATACAGTATGTAAGTGCACACGCCTGGCAGAAACTGTGAGTTTCGACTGTTTGCCTTGCAATTGATGTGATGGGGAATAAAATGGTCAGAGTTGTAAGTCGTTGCAATGTATTGTAAACTGCAGTTAAGCCTTCAAACCAGTAGCTCTCTCACTAAAACCCTCCTCCCAGACTGTATTTCCTCTTGTTACCAGTGTGTGAAGTAACACGCCTACATCAACACAGCCTCTTGCATTTATTAAAATGCAATGCCACTGTCTGCCTTATTGTCCTTTTAGATATGATCCATCAAAAACTGAATGAAACCACAGTGAGAAAAACAAAGAAACATTGCTGATTCCTGCCTGAAATTTATTTGAAGTTGAACAGCTTTTCTCTGCGCCTGTGATCACTTTACCAAGCCAATAGAAATCTAAAACAAAGTGTCTGTTTGCGGTTTAAGTCTTCTTCTTTGTTGGCATGAGCAGGTCATGTAAATGTGCTGCATTTGCATATCAATTCAGCCCAAAACTCATTTACCTCCTCTCCCTCTCCTTCCAGTTGATTATGTAGCACTCTCACTTCAACAGACAGGCCTAATTTGCTCTCTTTCACAGCCAATCGAGAGGGTATTTGTTTAGTTTACAGAGAGAGACTCTTTACCGCTCTCTGCCGCATCAAAGTCTTCTGCTTTTCGACTGCAGGAGCGTATCGGTGACGGCGGCGGCGACTCGAATTACCCCTCCGTTCAGGAAACACAGCAGGTCCTGTTTCCCCCAACACCAGGGCCACCGAGGCCCCTTTTGAAGTGCAGTGGAGGAAAAGCCTTTAAAAATGATTGCTTTTATGCTAAAGGCCTCTAAACGGCGTGATGGGCAAGTGGTGATCGCCTGCTCTGGTCTGAAGCTCAGGGCAAGGCATCAATAAACAATGAGGGCTGGTTGTGAAGAAGAGAGCGGCTGGAGGAGCTCTTCATTAGCTGTCGCAGCAGCAGCCTCCACTTCCCTCTTTTATCTCAGATGAGTCACTCTCCATCTCTGGGTGTTTCAATCCGACGGGTCGGCCGAGTCATCCTCCTCCCCCTCCCCTCTTCTCCCCGCCTTTCATGTTTTAAATCCACACTCTTGTTCTCGATGTGTCACCTCCAGTCATTCTCCAGCTTTTTTCAACCAACTCTCCCTCTCAATTAAACCTCCTCCTCCTCCTCCTCCCCTTCTTCTTCTTCTCCAGGCCCGGCACAAAATCAAATGAGCAAAAGAGTAGGAGAATTAAATCCAAATGTGTCTCGCATATTATCCCAGACACATGAGAGCCGAGCGGAGATGACCTGCTGGAGCCAATTAAAAGGCAGAGAGTCGTCTGCCTTGATGTGCACTATCACTGATGTGCCATCTTACCTTCAGGCTGTGTGATATTGGCTGTTTGATGGGACAATTGAGTTGATCCCTGCTCATCTTTGTCATGTTGGAGGTAGGATGTGACGAGTCCAAGAAAGGCAAGCACATTTTTTACAGTCATTTTCTCCTAATTTCTCCTCCTTTTTCTCCTAAAAACAATCTTCTGTGGGTTTTTTGTTTTGTTTTTTCCACTTCTTTTCTCTAATAGTGCACTTTTACTCTATTTTATCCCAATACACCAGTCACACTCTAATTAAAATACTCTACCAAAGAATCAAAAAGACTTAAACTTAGTCAGATGTTTGTCATCTCACATAGCCCTCTGTCCACAGCGCTATGCACTTGAAAAAAGTTCTGGCTCCACACACACACACACACACACACACACACACACACACACACACACACACAGGGGAAAAAATGCCCTGCCTCCTTTACATTACTTTAAACCAATCAAAAACATCTTGGGCGGTACTAAGCCCAGGATGCAGCAACAGGGCTTGTATTGGTGAAACATTTGGTTTACAGGGGGTGAGCTCAGGTGTTAGGATGACTACATCATTACATATGAAAAGGTAATGATGCTCGATTATTTATTTTTGTATCAATAGGCATTCATTTTTAATTTTCATTTCATTTTTCTGGGCACTTTGAAAACAGATGGCAGAGTCCGATATGCTACTTGAAACAAGCATCCAGCAGCAGACTTATATAATCATGTAATGCTCTGCTGAATCAAAATGCCTTTGTACTTATAACGGTGCAAAAATATCCTCCATCGACATGTCAGGTCTAATGGTTTGATTACACCAGGCAGGGCTGTGTTGCATTATAGCTGCTTTGTGTTATGGCTGCACCAAGGCCTCCAGAGCTGATCACGACTGTGCTGCACAATCTTTGTGATTCCACCAGGCACGTCATGTCCCAGAAGCAGCTCACCACTCCCGTCCATTTTTGACAGATTCTGTGTCAGTCTAAACAGAGCAGATTGAGCAGGCAGGACGTCACACACAGAAACAACACAGATAATTCAGTTAATTCTTATAATAAAAGAACATGTGCAGTCATAAACAGACAAAAAAAACATTTAACTACATAGCCTATTTAGCCATGGTAAAAGAAAAAAAAGCAAGGAGGAAATTACCAAAATCAGTATGAGCATGCTCGGTTTCTGTAACGCTGCTGGTGGGGCATGAAACTAACCAAAGAAGAAGTCCTTGATTTCAAAGGGCACGTCATGTCTGCATTACAGTTTTGATTGGTCTAAGTGCCCTCTCATGCCTATCTTGTTTGGTCCAGACTCCTAGAAGGGCTAGGTGTTTTTTTTTTTTTTTTTAATTGATATTATTACCAATGCCTATACCCTTACAGATTTACCAATACCTACAGATTACTTTTGTTAATGCCCTTTTTTCCTACTTCATTCGATACCCATCATCATGAGCATTCTTGAAATCTTTCCACATTTTAGGTATTTTATCAGACACCACAGGTGTGTAGTATAGCTGTACTACACACTGAACTGCCACGTCTTCTAATATGCCGCGCTCAGCTTCACCAGGAACACCATATGCCAGAGGTTGTCACCTGGAGCAGACTCACAGAATCACATCATGTAACGTTTAGCCAAATCAAAAAACCCATAGAAAGTCAGCAGGAAAAACTTCCCTTGTTGTTTAGATGAATTTCAAATGCACACAGCCCAAGCAGCTCTGGAGTGTGAAGGCATGCACATGGAAGACATTTGGATTTAGCCCACATCTTTAACTGACACCATGACCTGATATACAGTAAAGGAGAGATTCTTAAAAGCAATTTTAAAATGCACAGGGAGCCAATGGAGGGAAACCAGGACTGGTCATCTTTTAAAACCAGTAAGAAGCCTCGCTGCTGGGCTCAGAACCAGCTGGAACCAGCAGAATTTCAGCAGTCGAGCCTGGAGAGTATGAAAGCGTGGATGACGTTCTCTAGGTCGGCATGTGGCAGCATGGGTTTAATTTTGGAGCTGGTTCTTAACTAAAGGAAACAGGACTGGACAACTTTATTGATGTGAGGTTGGAAGTTGAGGTCTGAATCGAAACTTGCTTCAAGATTTCTGGCAGTGGACTTGATGATAGCAGGCAGGGAACCAAGGCTATTTTCAGTGCAACTGATGGACCATGTAGCAGGATGATTTCTGACTTGGAATTGCTGAGTTGGAGAAAATTCTGCATCCAGAAGTTAACATCAGTTGGGTAGTTTACACACAGCAGCAGCTGTAAATCTGTATGGGAGGTAAATCTGTGTGTCATCCGCATAGCAATGGAAAGACACATTGTGACGGAGGGTAATCTGACCAAGTCGAAGCATATAAAAGAAGAAAATAAAAAAAAAATAAAATTGGACCTAAAATTGAGCCTTGAGGTACACCACAGGCAATCTGAGTTTTGGTAATTACCTGGTAGATAATTACCTGTGGTCTTTCTAAAAGGCAGGAATAAAACTACTAAACTAAGTGCAGTGTCCTTGATGCCAACCCAGATTTTTAGACATTGAATTAAAATGGCATGATCTACAGTATTAAAGGCTGTACATAGGTCTAAAAGAATTTAAATTGCACTCTCCCCTCTGCTGGCTGCTAAAAGAAGGGCAGCGGTTACCTTGAGGAGGGCAGTTTCTGTGCTAAAGGTCTAAAACCTAAAATTGTTAAAAACAGATGGATCGAGGTTTGGTTCTTGTAAAAGAGGTTGGACCACAGCATGATTAAAAGAAGATGGAAAATGGTAAGGATAATGTCAATAATCAATTAAATACTGTGTACAACTGTGTCAATAACTTCTTAAGTAATTTTGTTGATTTCATTTGGGAAATGATTTCAGATAAAAACAGTAAAACTGGTTCAAATTGCTAAAATAACTATGAATTTCCCTAGTGGCATGTAAAACACACAGTGTGGGTGTGATTTGCTGCCTTATAATCTTGATCTTACTAGTAAAAACATTTTAAAAAATCTTCACACAGCTCCTGTGAGGCATCAATAAAATGACAGGGGAGGGGGTGGTGACTGAATTTATTACTTTAAATAAAATTCTGGGGTTGGATTGATTTGCTAAAATTAAATTAGAGAAAAATCATTTATTCTTCATAGTTTCTTTCCAGATTTCCTAAAATACATGTAAACATTTAAATAAGATGTAATTATGTAAGTTATTGAAGTTATTGATCTCTGGGAAATGATCCTGGGTCTAGACTTGACACATTTGTCCAAGTATATCCTTTATATATTATCCAACACAACACTAGAGCTATTCGAGTTGTCTCCAATGTGTATGATATGTTTTTAAACACAGAGGTCAGCAGTCACGCTAGAAAAACATGAAACAAACCTTTTCTGTTTTGGTCGATTGGTTACATGCACAAGCGCATCAACACAAAATTCAGTCTGTGACCGAACACAGGAGAGAGAGAGAATGAAAAAAAGAGAAGCTCGGAGCTCAAAGGAAGAGTATTAAAAGGAGGAAGGTGCAGCTAAATGTTCAGAAGCAAAAGACGCCGTTAGAGTTGAAACAAACATACTATCACAGCTAACTGTCCACAGTTGATTCTGTGTTTTCAAAAACTAATGAGTGGTGTAAACACTTAATCATACTGTGCAGGAAAGCAGCAGTTGTGTACGAATGCAATAATATATAAAAGAAGAGGTCCCTCAGTAGAGTGCAGATCCCCACCAGCCAACAGATGGTGAAGCACCTCCTGCAATGCCACCAAAACATGACCTTACATGATCCCCTCCAGGCGTGGCACAGATAATACAGCTCCAATTACTGAGAGCCACGATGTTTAACATAAGTCCAGTCAGAGCTCTGAGAAAAAGTATTGACTATTATTCCTTAATTATGGAAATGCAATTGACTAACTCTTGAAATGTAAGACCCTTGGATGTTTTTGGTGTTTTTGAAGTGGTTTCTGTGAGTGGTGATGCAATTATAAGATATGAAACAGAAAAATGTTATAGCTAAACTAATGATATGCCAGCTACATAATTAAATGTTTTAAAATATACAGGATCTGATGTGAGTGTGTGGAGATTGTCCTGGGCTGACCTTAGATTCTCAGGCTGAATTACTATCCTGGTCCCACCCTGGTTTATGCCGAGATTTCAAGCTGTCCAAGATGATCTGATCACAGCAGACATGTCTTAGTCCCCCTTGTGAACTGATCCGCTCCATACTGCTGTATGAACTTGATGAAGATGAGCTAGTTTTATGAGCTACTTTCACAGTTTGTTTTCACGGTGATTAAATTGAAATAGAATTTAAAAAAAAAAAAAGGGTGAAAGTCATGCCAAAAACACAGAAAGAAGAGACGCAGACAAAGTAGAAAAACAACTAAAGAGGTCGAAAAAATCTCCCCAAGACTGGAGGAGCAATCAGACATTCAGCAGCTCACATGATTAAATTATGAAAGCATGTACTTGTAGGTGGGCATGTTCAAAGCTATTTCATCACTTTACTTTTTAAATTTTGCTGCCCTGGGTATTCACACAAACATAGAGCCCTACCAGTGGAAAGAAAAATAGATCAAAGTTGGTTTCCAGTCATTCTCCCAACTGTATAATTCATGTACCTGCAACTTTTTTAATCACCATCTTCATCTGTTATTAATACCATAGCCATAAAAATCATGGTCATTATCATTACTGTCACCGTGTCAGAACAGCCTTAACATTCACGACCAACTGCACGCCGCTGCCACCGTTGCCAATAAAGCAGCGAGACATCAGGACGGGGGGCTTGTATCTGTGAAGACATGGACATCTGGCTCTGTTTCAGAGCCCGTCCTCGGCAGCAGAGCTGGGGAGGGGAAGTCTCCCGTGACAATACATCAGTGGAAGATCCTCTGCAGCCATATGCTGCCTTTAAAAGCTGCCTCTTTTCCCCACTTTGCATCACGATGGGGATGTTTAAAGAGGGCTGGCAGGGTACTTAAAGTGCTCATTAACTGCGGCACGTCCAACATGTTTGGGAAGGACCTGCATTTCCACACCGGGACCTTAAATTACTACAACACCCCCCAAGCCCCTCCTCCTTGCCTCCTCCCCTCACCTCTTCCCAAACTGCTGACCGCAGGCTCCCTCGCCGTTTTTCTCCTCTCTGACATTTTGAAGAGTTGTGACGCTGCCGTTAACTGGCCGCCGCTTTATGACAACGGGGGAGAAAAGACGCCACATCTGCAGAAAGACTACAAGAGCCAATTCTCATTAGTGTCTGGACAAGTGCCAACGTTAAATGAAAGGAGGAGGAGGAAGATGGCAGGGAGGGTAAAGCAATCAGATGGCACCTTTTTCCTGATGGTGATGGATGGTGAGGGAGAGGCGGCGTTGCACTAACATTTGTCCCCTCGGGGGTTTCCCCTCCGTGGCTGCTGATGTAAAAGTTTGACTGCACTTCAGAGATGGGGGTGAAAACATGTTTGGTGATGACAGATGTTGACAAGTTGAGTGATGTTCCTTCAGGGACGACAGCTGAGCACAGTCATGTGACACAACTGCTGAGACGCTTGTAGCAAAGCCTAAAGATAACAGTGTCAGTTGGGCTGTCCGGAGCAAGATAACCTCCGTAACGTCTGACCAGATCACCATGAACTACCTATAGTATGAGAGTTTGTGCGCTGCAGAGGAGGATTCCATGTTTGCATGTGTTGTGACTCTTTGACCGTCCTCTAGAGTTCCATTAAAAGTTTTCAGTTGACCAGGACTATTGTCCATGACTATGGCCCAATCCCATTGTCCACCCTAATGGTCTCTCAGACATTGAGGCACAGTCCTGATAAGTTCGCGAGGTCTTAGGCCTGTCCCGTTGTCAAATCATCACGTCAGTGAGGGCTGTCTCCCAGAATTTTTGAGCTCCTTCTACACACTTTTCATAAGTCCACATTTCTGCAGACTTTGCCTGAGGGAATGTTAAGGGAAATCTCAGAATCATTTAGAAAAATGGATCATGATGGATGACGGCGCTCTTGGATATATAATGTCATAATTCTGTGTGCAAAGTTTTTTATTCACAGACAGAAATGTTCTGAATCACCACCTGAGATATCACCTTTTTTCCTTGAACTGAATTCTCGAGCTAACGTAAATCATAAGTTTATTAAACAAAAAAAAAGTAATAGGCTTTTGAAACTTTTTCTCCCTGAAATCATTGACTAAACATTGGGCCTGGACATTATACCTTTAAAAGTCTTTCACAATATTGAAGTATCATATTGGTCGATATTGCTACATAACTATCGGTCTTAGTCAGGAAGATATTCCTGTGATTTACACAGCAGGGGTCTGGTAGTCCATCCATCCATATCCTGGGTCAGTTGTGGTAGCAGCTGGCTGAGCATGGTGCCCCTCTTTTCAGCAGTGCTTTCAAGTACCTCCACCTCAGCTGGCTCTTTCTGAGGCGATGGAGGGGTGGTTCTACTCCCAACTCCCTCCAGATGTCTGACCCCCTCACTCTCTGACAGTTGTGCGAATTAAAAAAATTCTAAAAACATCCAAACGGGTGAGCTGACCTGTTTTATCTACATGCATTTTGCAGGCTGTTGTCTCACGTGCCACTCCATACTGGTTCTCACGTGTCAATGGGGGAATCAATAAAAACACACTCATGAAATGATGTGCCAGGAGGAGAACACATGAGGAGTTTGTCTGTTAAATGACTGGCTGTTTGCAAGTCACTCGTAGCATGCTGCATTATCAAGCAATATAACAGGCTGTTTATGAGCCCGGGTGTGTTAATTTCATGCTTTCATGGTAGTTTGCATTTACTGCATTCAAGTAAAACTATCGAACATTTTTAATTTAGAGGAAAGATTTTTATCGGACTCTTATGATTTTGTAGCCTGGACCAGTCCAATCTGCCAAGCTCATGTTTTCATTTATTTTGGCAGAAACATCTGGCCACCCTTCAGACAGAATTTCACCAACCTCGGATGTAGTCAGGCCAATCACAACTGTTTATTTAATATGGGATAGGGCCTATACAATGACTGACAGAGGCGCATCGCCAGTCCAGATTTGAAAAGTCACATGTCACATGTTTCACTGTCCTGATTGGCTGCAGATCTGTCCAGTTGCCTGCAGTCAGCAGGTCTGTCCGACGCAGCACCTCAGACTCCCAAAAATCTGATCAAACTGCCCAACTAGGCAGTGTTGATCAAATATGGCACAAAGATCTAAAATGTTTTCAGAAACTTTTTTTTTTTTACATTATGTGCCCCACTTGGAAACGGACCAAGCACATCACACACACATCGTGTTGCTCTGATTGGATGTAAGTTATGTTTTGTGGCTTCAATAGATTGCACTGACTCCCCCTGGATTCAAAAGTGAAATGAATGAGGTTCACAACTATTTCACATTTTGCTGACCCCCCTGAACTTTCTGTCCTAACACTAAAAGTTTTGGATATTGCTGATCAGCTGTAACACTGGGTACTGAACTTTTCTGATACTAACTGAAATGTATTGTAATTATGGCATATTATTCAATAAAGTTCACTGAGAATGTTAATGGTCCCTGTGGAGTAATTAACCACTATGATTTTATTGACCCAATTAAAATTCCTCTTGTAAAGTTCAACACAGTCTAAGTTAGGTTTGAACCCGGCACCCAAATTCCCCATCCCAGTCACATGTTAAAGATAGCCAACCACAGGATTTCTCTGCTTCACTACTGACATAACCCCACAAATGTGCTTAATTTAACCCAAATAAAAATTAAATAGGGTTCAAACCACTGGTGGGGAAGGAGGGGGCGTCATGGTTGAATTGAACTCCAAAAATCTGCGGCCTCTAAGTTTCTTTCAGCAGGACTAAACCTAAATGTATTACACCAGACAGTTTCCATAATATTTTGTCAGGAATGTGATCATGATTAATTTGATGTTGGCTCAAAAAGTGCAAAGTTATCACCATCTGCTGGAGATCACACTGTAAATTTCCACAACAGAATTCATGGTTTTCCGCCCTTTATTTGTTGAGATATTTTGCTCTGGACAAAACTGTCACACCGACCAACTCTGACATCCTGACATCACGACTGGAGACGCCTCAGAAAACAAACATATGATGGAGTCACTGAACAACTCCACTTCCAACATGGTTCTTTTGTTGCAAGCACACACTACTGTTAATAATAATGATATAATAATACAGTCTCAAGTCTCAGGTTTTTAGTTTTATTTTAGCAGCATGAGTGCAGCCAGTGCCATAAGAAAATAAAAATAAAGTAAGATGTTAGGCCAAAATTAATAGAGCCCCAGGCTGTATTTTTAAACCCACTGGGAAAGAGTTTGAACCTTTTTGAGGTTGCTGTAGTTCGTCAGTGTGGCGTGTTGAAGCCAGGGTAGCAGATTGAGTTAACAATGTGAAGTCAGCAGCTATGTTTGTTTCCACAGAGCAGAGGAAATACATGCATAAAAGCACGAGCAATCATGTTGTTTCATGTGAAGTAAAACGGATCACTTTGTTAAAATAATATCACCACAAACACAAGTCTAGTTTAAATTAGCATGCCAATAGTAATTCCCATTATGTATTAGCATCAAGCTACAGATTAGGTGCTGGTTATTTATGTATTTATAAAATTGATTCAAAGACCTGACCTGGTCCTCCTTGGAGAAGCAGAGGCTGCAGGAAGGGGTGTGGTGGTGGAGCAGGTCGGTGAGGTGTGAGGAGTGTGAGTGAGGAGAAGGATTTTAAATCGCATCCTCTGTGGGACAGGGAGACTCTGGAGGACAGAGGTGATGTGGTCATCACATCATGTAGCTGTGGGTGAGCAGGTAGGCAGCAGAGTTCTGGATGTCCTGGAGTTTATGAAGGACTGTGGATGATGTGCCATTAAGAATGCTGTTGCAGTAATCACTGCAATGAAAGCATGGATCAGGATTTCAGCAGCAGAGAAGCAGAGTGTTGAGCTGGAAAAAGGCAGTTCCGGTGATCTGATTAACATGGCATTTAAAAAAGAGGTTGGCAATGACTCAGAGGTTGCAGGTGTGTGGGAAGAAGGAAACAGTGAGGTTGCCAATGGTGATAGAGAAGTTGTGTGTAGTTTTGGTGGGGGATTTCGGACCAATGATGATTATGTCTGATTTGTCACCGTTAATTTTGAGGATGCTGGCTTGCATCCATGATTAAATTTCGGTGAGGTAGTTTGTCAGAGTGGAGTGAGATGCAGTGGTGATTAATTTCATGTAAATGTAGAACAGGATGTCATCGGTGTAGTTGAGACCAGGCTTTGGAGGGTGACTTAAAAAATGTATTCAGATACATTTATAAATTATCTGTTAAAAAATGCAGTCAGTAACCTCATCTGAGTATCACAATATTAAAGTCATGCAACCTGATTAAAAAAAAAAATAAAGTGAAACATTTTTGCACAAGAGACCGTTATAATGAACTGACTGTAAGATCAGCTGGTTTCACTGAGAGTGGTACTGTGAGATTCATAAACTTGTAACATGTTGTAATGTGTGCGAACTGCAAATGGTAGTATACTCTTTTCCATTTTAAAATGTATTTTAAAATTGTAATCCTGCTGAGAAATCACAATTTTTACTAAATGTAACTGTAATCTGATTACATCTTTTTTTCTGCAACTGTAATGGAATAAAGTTATCTTTTGTGTATCCTGATTACATAATCCTGTTACAGGTGATTCGTTACTCTCCAAGCGGAGACCATGGCAGTGTATGATGTTACCAAGGGGACAGATATAGAAGATGAACAGGAGAGGACTAATCACTGAACTGTTGTCTATTTGCATTATCACTTTAACCAGGAGAGGGTGGTGCTGGTGATGTAGAGAGAGGATTCAGATCAGAAGAAAAGAGAAGTTGATAGTGTCAAAAGCTGCGGTAAGGTTGAGGAGGATGAGGATGTTGAGATGACCAGAGTCTGAGGAGAGGAGGAGGTCTTTGGTAACTTTAAGGAGGGCAGTTTCTGTGCTTTCTGTGCTGTGTTCAGACTGAAATTGTTCAGACAGGTTGTTGGAAATGTAGTGGGCTTTGAGTTGGAGATGGGCCTGAAATTTGTCAGGATAGCAGGGTTGAGTCTAGTTTTTTTTTTTTGAGGCTGGGGGTGACAACAGCAAGTTTGATGATTTTGGGTATAAAACTGGATAGTTTGTGGAAGTTGGCTTGCATCCATGGTTTAATTTCAGTGAGGAGTTGAAACAGAGGGAGTTGCAGTGGTGATGGATTTAGTGGAGATGTAGAGCTGTATCGTCAGTGGAAATGGAAACCATGACGTGTATGACTAACACTCCCCCTACGTTACCAAATAGGAGCATGTCGTGGGATAAAGGGGGGGGGGGGGGGGCAAGCACTAAACCTTGGGGGGATGCCTTGGGACAGAGAAGCAGTGGTGGAGGTAAACTTCTGGATTGGAGTCATCTTCTTCACAAATTTCTTTATTTTAATAGATTTCTTCTACCAGTAGCTTTTTTTTCACAAGCTTGCTTATGGATGTGGCCAAATTTTAAAGATTGGAATCAAGGGGGATTTATATCTGTGCATTAAGAGGAGAGGGTGTAGCTTTGCAACTTACATAAGTAGCTGTCCTGTAGCTCATGTGTGCCACCTTACCTGAGGTATTAAGAGAGATTAAGGCTAAATCAGCTCGGAGACACCATACAAATGACTGCTTCTTTTCTCCTACAAGTCTCTGATGTCTCTGGAGACTGTTGATGGTTAAGACCCCATCAAGCCAGCAAAATAAAGGCTCATTACTCTTCTCTTTATAAGTAACACACATCTAACAAAGCCATTTCCACTGTAAACCCTCTGTGTAACTTGATTGCCACTCTCTCACAGTCAATGAAAGGACACACTGTGATTGTCGAGAAACAATCTTCCATTCAGTGAAGAGACAAGGAAATCTTCCCTGTACAACAAAGGACAGAAACACTCATTGCTGGGAAAAGAACAAAAGCATGATACGACCCGATGATGTTCATTCATCCAGTATTGCAATGGATGAAATGCATATTTACATCTTCATTGAAATGCATTTTCCTTTTCTAGTTGAGATATCCAGATACGGATCACATGCTAATCACCAGAATTGTGTCATTGTTAAGTTAGCTCCTCTTCTGTCCAGAGAGGATGCACAAATAATCATTCACCTGATAAGAAGCTGTCATAAACACGTGAAACTTCAAGACCCTCTGGTTGCTCTTTCAAGTGCTTCAGCTGCTGACCTCCTGACCCCAACACGATGCTATCGATGGAGGCGAACACCGAAAGACTCACAACTTTATCCACATAAACCCAGTGGATCTACCAAAAATCACGACGTATTTGGCTCAAAGGAGCGGTGGCAGGGGTTTAATAGAAGCCAAACAGAGTTCAGCTCATCATTTTAATGCTGAGCTCTATTGCCTTTTGTAGTAAAAAAGGATTTAAGTACTGTGGTTCAATACGCTGGTGCAAAACTGTGCAATTTCTCATGAAAAATGAATTCCCAGCACTCCACTGAAGTCTTTTCAGTTTCCATTCAACTTTGGCCGTCTCTTTCTGTGGTAAATAGTCTGCCCCAATGCTTTCTGGACCAAAACACTTTGCTCACCCATCGACTTGGCCTCTTCTCTTTTCTCCTCCAATTCTATAACCTCCTCTCGCTCTCCCCTCTCTCCTTCCCATCCTCTCCATCCCATCAATTGGAAATCTCTCAGCATCACACCTCAGACACCCAATCCCGGGCAGACAACTCCACCGAGTATTAAACAAACATAAGCAGAGAATGGAGTGGCTGCTGGAGAGGTAGATGGTCGGGGTGATAGGATTGCCAGACAGAAGGAGCAGAGAATCACAAGTGCTCTGAATTGTAGGTCTGGAACTGCCAGAGGAAAAAAAAGACCTTAACATGATGACACTGAAGCAGTGAGACATCTTGGAGTGTGAACAAAATAATGGCTGCAGAAATAGAAAAACAAAAAAGTGAGAAGCAGGGGGAAAAAAGGAGGAAGGACAGGACAGCTCCTCTGATCCGTTTAAGTTCAGTGAAATTGGAATTACTAAATCATGAAAAGAATTAATTGAAAACATTCCCCCACTGTTGCCGGATGATGAAAATGTTTCAGTGACTTGACATCATCATGTTAAGCCGGTGTCGTTCCCCCGCGGTTCGGCGGGTTTACCTTCAGACGGGCTCGGCTGGACGATCGACACGGGAGAATTTCTGCACAGGCCCAAGATATCAAAGGCGGACCGGGTGTAAATAATGGAGATTTAAAAGTCGAAAATGTTCTTTGCCTGCGCTCGCTGCATACCGCTCCTTCATTACCCGAACTGAATTTATTTTCCGAGAGGTCTAGTTGCGTTACTGTTGATGAAATTGTTCTCACAAGAGGGTAAACTGAAGCAGACATGCTGCTTTTAACCACATGCTGCGAACCTCCCGCACAGGGGATTTCCCTCTGAGTGCACCACTGAATTTCTTTTCTTGTGCATTTGAGCAAAGGCTTTAAAAGGCAGCAAAACTGACTTTCAGCCATCAGATATGTTTTCCTTTTGTCCTCGCACTGTTCAGTTTGTGTCGGCAGCTGCTCATTTTCACATATCTTCTGCTCACAACACAACAGTCAGGTGAACTTGACAAAAAGAAAGAGATGATAGCCTTGTTTTATGCCTCATTTGTATTTTCAGATTTGATTTGAATGTTACTTTTGACTCTGTATCATGTGGCATCACACTGGACAAACGAACACTGACGATGCTTCCAAATTCAGGATTTTACATCCAAAGTTAATTGTGTTATTACCATCAAAGTCCATAAACTTTAGAAGCAACCACTTAACATTAATAATTTAATGAGCTCAGTGGATTTACCAAATTAAAAGCGCCATTATTGTTTATGCAGTTTGGATTACATTTTCTCTTATGAGTTTATGTGTTTAAATCCTCCTCCATGTTTTAAAGTGTTTTTGTGGTCAACTTAATGTCATTGTTATATTAGTTTATTATTAGCATTTAACTGCTAACAGACCCCGTAGTACCATAGGCCACTGTTGCTATGGTTACCTACAGGGCCAGCTCCAGGCAATAGGGGGCCCAAGACAAGATTTTCCTCTCAGGACTCTCCTTACTTTGCTTGAGTCCAAGAATTATAACTACAATATAAACAATTTTTTTTTGCTTTGTTTGTTTTGTGGGAACAAACTAACAGCGGCTTGATACTGTACCACCACAATGTGGCACAAATATTCCTGCTATCTATAAAGCAGGCATAATCCTTGCATGACAGTATTAGAAAAAATGCCTTCCTTCAATATAAATTCATTAACAATTATTAACATTCTCAAGGCAAACACACAATAATCACAACCCATTTTCATCCCAATTTGTCAAACCAACATTTTGTCAGCGGCCTTCGGTGTCTCATACAACCACACATCTGCATTAGACAAGGCTAAGATAAGATCATGTTTGATGCTACAATAAGTATGATGCATTACGTACATCGTTGATTCACTTGACACATTTTGGTTTTCACATGGGATACAAGTCCCGGTCTCCTGGTTGAAAGTCCTGCATTTGTTTGAATCATCCTCATCTACGTATGGACTTTTCCGTCTCTTTACACTTAATTATAAGCTCACACAATTTAAAGCTCAGTGCGTCTCATACAACCTCAGATGTGTTTACAGTGAAGTCGCTTGAAAGCCTGATGCTTCACATTCAGCCACTAATGGCCACCATGCACATAAGAGGGTGACACAGCAGTTGACTGTCAGTCCTGTCCCATCCCAGTGCTGGAAGAATCACTCCCCATTCCTGTCAATCTACAGTCCACACATGTCACGCACCAGTCAGGTGGCTGCAACCTAGCTTACAGAGCAGACAGGAGAGAATAATACTGGAATACAAAAGTACAGAAACAGTGACATCATGTTCAAAATAAAGAAAATATATTATTCATTATTATTCATATTAGAAATGCATGTTTATACTGCTGACTTTTTTCCTGTCCCATCTTAGTCCCATCTTGAATACTGAAATTGACTCCCATCCCTCAGGAATCTCACTGGAAAAAATGTCGGCCAACTTGTGCACATCTGTACGAGTCACCAAGGGGCAGTGATAACACATGCAATTCCACAAAGGCTCACAAATAATTATTAAACATGTTGCTTGTATATTGTCTGATGTGTGAAGATTGCTTATACAAGAAATCATGAAAGAGAAACACTGATACTGCATTATTGGCTGCAAAAACACACTAAAAAGGAAACAAGGGCACAATCTAAACAGTGCAGTAACCACAGTATAATCCTTTGTCACACAGGGACAAAGCACTATAATCTTTCTCTAGGCATGAAAACTACACTCATTCTCAGTCAAGTTAGGAATAATGCATAAGCAACTGGCAGTTAGACTTTCAAAATAAAGTTTGATGAGACACAAATGAAGTCAAGCTTTTATTTTGATTAGGTTTAGGCACCAAATATACAAGAAAATATATTTAATAAAACATAATGGTTCGTCTTAAAATAACTATTTCCCTAAAAGAATCAAATTTGACTTTTGGTCTCCACGGTTGGGAAATAATGGATAAGATTTTAATCAGCCCAGATTGCAATTAGATTACATGGTCAATGATTACTTGATCAAATTTTTCATGACATATTTAAAATATGGCAGTGTTATCTGTCTCATCTGTTTTTCCTAAACCCCCCTTTGGACCAAAAATGAGCAAAGCAAAACAAAAAGCAGGAGATCTTTTGCTGAGCTCAAAGGTGTCTCAGATATTTCATAACAGCCATGTAGAGCAACAAGGGTTTAAATCTGACCACTTAGACAAATTTAAGATTTCATTTAAGCCAACAGAATTTTCTTTGAGATCAAACTGTTTTCTCAAGAAACAATTATTTAAGATAAAATGTTGTGTCTCACTGCACTGATCTTAAATTTGAGATCTTCAGTTTGGCTCAGATTAGTTTTGGACGAGACGAAGCCTGTTTCTCAGGAACCGAATTTAAGAAGTATGAGAAAATGGTCAAAAGTCTCGTACTGGTCTTAATATGAGCTCATTTATGTCTAGGAGACACAGGCTGGATCATGGGTGGGCAGTTACTGTTTATGGAGGGCCATATGAGAAATTGATCAAGCTGCTGTGGGACAGACACAAATAATATAAGGTCTTAATAATGACCAAATCTCTACTAATGAATGATCAGAAATGTTCTATATAGGGCAGTTCTCCTGTTGGTCACCTTTTCTGAAGTGAATGAATTGTATGAAATGAATATTTTGTTAGCAATGTCCAAAACTTGATGATTTACAGTGAACCATGAAGGATACATACAGGTTGCAACCAAAATAGCAACAAAAGTAGAACAAGAAGAATATAAACAACATGGATGTACAGCACTGAGTGAATAAAGTTGCAGGTTAATATAAAAGATACAGTTAAGTGTATTCCTTCTTCTCTATCTACCCATCTATCAGTCCATTGCATGTTTTGACATGAGCTGCACCAACCATAGATGGCAGGGTGCTCTGTTTAATACTGCAACATAATGAAGAGATGTCACGGTGAGCAGCACTGAAATGCACAGCTATGGGATAATCCTGATTGATTGTTTCTGCATATTATGCTTCTGTGCTCATTGATCCTTTATTCAAGTTTTCTGGTAGTTTTCCCAACATGCAGGCCCACAGAGACAGCGTATTATGTTCTGTAGATCACGTGGGTGGATGCATGTGATGACGCTGTTGATGGGAAATGTTTTCCTGTGTAGACACTGGAGAAATAATCAGCTTTAAGGAGCTACTGGAGACATTAAACCCAAATCAAACCCAAAAAAGTTTAGCACTGTTGTGTTCCTGTCCCTGTTTGCTGCAGATGAAACAAGTGCGCTGTGCAGGAATCTGTTGTTCTCCCTGTACTGTAGAGCTCCACTGAGGCTGACTGCGAGAAATGACAGTGAGAGCCTGCTGAGAGATTTTCCGGGCATATGGGTCCATTTTCTGGTTCAGATCAGGTTAGCACTGTTGTAAAATTGAGTTTACTTGGGCGTAAAAACTCCAAACATGAGCCGATGAAGGCAGCACATCCCTCTGCTTGTATATTGAGCGGCTCTTGCCAGAAGCGTACTGTCTTCTTCTTGAGCTTTTGTGGTTTCTTTAGATTTCACTCGTGTTCAGAGATATTGATTAAGGCGCCCTCAGTCAAGAGGATATCATATGCGAATTAAATGGAGCACCAAATGTCTTTAAGGTTTTCTGTATTAATTCATCCACACTTTAACTCCAGGTTCACATGGGGCCACATTTTCGTTCTCATTATCTTTTGCTGGTATATACGACTCTAAATACTTTCTAAGTGCAATCTGAGGCAGTCCCTTAAATGTTTTATGAGTTAAACCTCTCTGTAGTTCCCATCTCTGCTCTGGCTGATATGCATTTGTGCAGAGCTGTCAGAGTCGGGGCACTTAGCTCTCAGTCAGCCTCCTACTAACATGGCGGTATCTCTCTCTGCTTTAGATACTGCAAATAATGAAAGGGGGAGCCGGCCGTCTTTCAAAGAGCACTTCAGAACATTTTTTCTTACAAAATAGCTCTCTCGAACTCTTCGCTGAATACAATTGCTTCTGGGGGTACAATGAAAATGTTCTTCCCTCAGCGGCGGTGACCTCGCTCGCGTTCACGTTCCAAAGTCACAGCTCATCACTGGGAAAGAGACAGAGGAGTCCAGAAACTTCTTCTTCAACTTCAGCAGCTCTATTTTCTTTATACTTTCAGAGATGGACAAATGCACGCCGCAAAGAATAAAGCAGACTTTTATTTAGGCTCAGTATTGGCCTTCAGCACCTATTTCTAATCAAAAAGAAAACAGCTTCTTCGAACATATAGACAATCAAACATACAGATATGTATCGACTCTGACTCTTTAAGTCTCAAGGTCTTCAGTACGCATTGGCCTCTTTCATCGCCTATAGTCCTACACTTTAAGAATAAACAGTAATAAACATGTTTTTCACCTGGAGACAGAGTGCCTTGTTTTTTTTATATATATATTTGTCTGCAGCACTCAAACAAGACTTCCTAGATTTTGCTTTAATACTTTCACCTGTCCCACTAAAGCGCACCTTTCGGATCAGCCCTCAGAACCATGCTGGACTTTGGTGGTGTGACACTACTTTGTTCTTGTTGTATCATGAGGTATTCTGGGTGAAACAACAAGAAAAGTAAGAGCTGTGATCCATCATTGTTACGACCTCTAGCTCGTGGTGGACAAGGTACGGTTGTAAATGATAAAATGAAGTTATTTATTTAGCATAATTTGGAAAAAAAAAAAAAAAAAAAAAACAGAAAAAAGGGGAGGTAAAACTGCAAAAGGAAAAAGGATGGGTGCGCCGTGGGTGCTGCTCAACTTAACGAAAGATATATAACAAAAAGAGGATTTACAGAAGAGGAGCTAACTACAAGCTAAAAGGAAACAACAAAAAAAGGCTGTAAAACAAAATCCTCTCTAACTTATTGTGGAAAAAACAGAAATACAAAAGAGACAGAACCCCTATCGCCTGATGTCTCTATTAAATTCTATGTGTGGGTCAATAAAACCAGTTTTTAAAACTGATCATTGCTATAAAAAAAGACTGAGCCAGGGATTATGGAGCCTGGTTTCACACAAAAGTTACTCTCATTGGTATTCACTGAATTAGCATCGAGAGGCTGGTGGACCGGACTAAGACCGCACCAATCGATAAGCAAGGAGGCCTGGACAGGAGTGGGAGGATGAGGTAGGCCACGCCCACGCAGCAGCTGAATGAGTGTTACAGAGACCCCAGCTTTTGGGAAAGCTCCATCAAGGACATGCTACAACTTCACCACCTTCAAGCTCAAGGACTTCTGTTGGGAAAAAAAAATAAATAAACACCAACCTGAACTGAACTGACGGACCAAGACGGAGCTCGCTTCTCATGGGAACAGGAACCAGCGCTGGCAAGGCCTGGACCAAGGACCCAATTACTGCTAGCCTGCGGCTCAGTAAGGCAACCCACCCCCTGGCTGTCTCTCTGTTCTTGAAAACCAGACCAGGATTATTAAAACCCCTAGACTTGACTAATCCATGACAGATCCAAACTAACATACTGTATTAGTTCAGACTAATGTGGTAAAACACCAAACTCAAACAATAAGACAAACATATGTTACTTCAGCATTGCAGACCAGCGCCTCGTGTGTTCTGCAAAGTTAAAAGTTACTGTTTTTGCCAAATGAGTCACACTGTTTTAGCCTCATCCTCAGATTGTTATTCTCAAATACTTTTAGTGAATATTTACATCCCCAAGGATTACATTTCAGCTGCCACAGCTCATTTTGCGGCTGTTGGCTGAGGTGATTTACTGGACCAGTTCCAAAATGTTTTGCACCTATTAGTCAATTAAACCCCAAAGTACGTAAAAGATCGGGCCCAGGTTTACATTTTCTGGAATAAGGGTAGTGTCACACATGCAAGAATGCAGAGGTCAAATCTGTATCATGTCATGCTGCAAGCAGGGTTAAACGTCAAACACTTATTTACTATTGGTTGAGGCTGCAACTTAAGTCAGGGTTCATCAAATTTTAACTCTGGCTAAACTGTGTGAACAGGAGAAAAATATTTTTTTACTGTTAATTTAAAGTATGTGTGACCATGCCTTTACCCTTTAGGGGCCACATTTTGGCATGTTTTTGCCCATCACGTACTGTCCATCACAGCTAACTTCTTATCTTTTGCACATCATGCTGATGTGTTAATATGAATTTAAACCCCCACCCTTCCAGATAGGGATCAGTTTCTATTAATTTACTCTCTAATCACATAAAGTCTGCAGTTCTGTCATCATTATAAGATAATAAGGTGCAGACTTTTTAAATCAATCTCACTTTGACAAAAATTAATGTAAACTTTATGATACCTGTGATCTTTTACTTCAGTGTTTTTCAAAGTTTTTGTGCCTAAGGCACACCAAACATCAAGCCAAAATCTCAAGGCACTCCTGCATTTGTATCCATGCAAATTAGCGTCTATAACCAACCTAACCAACAAAGGCAACGAGTAAGCCTACCTGCCAATCACAGGCAGAGTTCCCAGGGTGCAGGTGAGGAAAAAAATAAGGTGTCAATCAATCAGAGCCTTTTATGTGTCACGCTTTAATAATTCCCACCATCCAGCAATGTCCATTGTTTGGATGGAAGGTTTTTAAAAGTTTTAAAATTTGGCTTTGTATTGGGAAATGAGTTTGTACGAAGTACTGATACAGCAAATTAAAAGTTACATTTCAATTAAATTCATAACTTTTTGTGTAGCTTTACTTAGCAATACTAATGTATGTTTCCCAGGACACATCATATGGGAAACCAAATGTCCTATCTCTCAATGTTAATCTAATGTTATCTAAGTTGAAAAATAATATGCGTATCCGTCCCGTGATTCAGATCTGCTCTAAATTTGAATGGGTTCTTCCTTGGCCCGTGATAAACCCTTCTGCCGAATTTCATGAGAATTGGGCCAGTTTTTTTTTTTCCTGCTGACAAACAAATAGCAGTGAAAGCATAACCTCCTTGGAAGAAGAAATTTTGGAAGCCAGTGGCTTTTAAAACTACAGCATGCATGAAAATGGTTAGTGAAAAACCCAGTTGACCCATGAAGTTCATTCTCCTTATTTCAGAATTTTTCTGAGACTTGTCTGTAGCTTCATTTTACTTACGAACAAGACTAAACCTGCTAAACTTTGTGCACAGAAACTGCAAAAGTGTGCACAAAGATGTGTAAACCCAGAGAAAAGATTTACACTTTGTTCTTGTATCTCTTGACTGACCCCAGGGGGCCACCATACCTGCTTTCTTTAACACAACTGCAAATTATATTTTAGTGAACCTGCTTTTTTGTGCAGGACAGTTTCTGTTGTTAATCTGACAGCTGTTGGTTCTGACGGTGGATCACAAGTGAACAGTGTGATGCTTACAGTAAAATATTTGATTTGTTACATCTTAACAAGATTTACGGCACATCGATTGGAAACGCCCACAGATAATTGAAAAGAAGTTGATTTGAGGCAGGTGAAACAATCTCAGATGATTGGTTGATTCTTCACTTGTTTAAGAAAATAAGATATTGAGGACTTCATAACAGACTAAATGACTTGTTAAGATGGAGATTTTTTGGATTGTGCCCTCAGCTGTCAGCTCCTCCATCCTTCTGCTGCTTCTTCTTCTATCCATCATCCTCCATCAGTGAATGGAGCCTTGCACAAATCACAAAAAAGGGGACCCACCGCTGTCTAATTTCAACTCGCGATCAATCTCCAATCAACAGCACTATATAGGTAATCACCAGAATCTTCTGAAGGAGAAGAAAGCCAATTTTCACGGGCTATATATCAGTGTGCAGGATCCCCTCATTGATTGGTGTGTGAATAGCAGCAGCACGGCGAAGCAAAGGCGAAGGCAGACCGTGTTTGTTTATGAGGATCAGGTATTTTCTGCAGCAGATGGCAGCCAGAGGGGCTCAATTTCACATCAGGCCGAGTGTTTGGAGCTGTCGTGTCCAGGCGAAGGTGTCCAGCTGTACATCATCATCAGTATCAATACATCAGAGCTGTTCGCCACACACTTTTTGTTTTCCTATAGTGTGCAAATGCCTAATTAAAGGAGCGCTCTGACATTTTGGGAAATGATGTTGTTTATTGTCCTGCCCAGAGTCAGATGAGAAGATCAATAGCAGTTTCATCTCTGTTACTGTCAAAGTTGTCAAAAGTTTGTTCTTAAACAAATTAATTGCAATTCTCATTGAGTTATTTGTCTCTATTGTAGCCACTGCCCTCACTGATGTGACAGTGACTTTGTTAATTAACAAGCTGTTGTGGCAGAGCAGGTAGATTAGAGGAGAAACAAATGAATAGAGGAGTAAAGTCAAAAGTGACAATTAAAGTTTGGGTTAAATCCAATCTGTCCTCACCAGAATAATGGCTGTATAGGTGGTCTGTGCAAGCAGCTTATTACAACCCATACAATGTGGTATAGAGAGCAATGAAATCCACACAGGGACGAGGTTGGAGTGGATAGACCAGTCAAAGAAACAGGGCTTTCACCCAGCAGACACCAGAGCTTTTTTTAAAAAAAAGTCAGCTTTGACCTATTTAAAGTTTTAGGTTCCATAACATAATGTATGGAACATAACCGGTTGATTCCACCAAGCACACCACATCTGCACCACAGTTCTTATCCGTCCTCTGCACGGCTGCGAGCCCCACCAGCAGCGAGACGTTGGTAAATCTACCAAGATGTTCGCCACCTCAAATCTTGTTCTGCTCCAACAAAATACTGTAGTTACCATGGCTACGGATCCACTGTCTAAAATGTATTTATTTTTGGGAAAGTAGTATCTGTGACAGAAGATTACGCCCAAGATATACACTGATTAACGTTAGTGGACAAAAGCAAAACTTTATAACTTGTACAAAAACACAAGTTAGTGAGTCTCTGGCAACAGAACTGGGCTCAGCAGCCGGACTGGGACTGAACCTAGCCTCTGAGCTTTACTTGTTGCTAAAGTAGTTAACCGCTAACTGCCATTAGCTCGGTCAGCCACACAGTCAAGTTGCCAGGAACCAAACCTGGAAAGTGAACCACCTTTGTATTGTTATCCCTGTCGTCAGACTGATTGGCTGCAGACCTGATCCCGTCTCAGCTAAGTGGAGTGATGTTGCAAAGTAACAGTAATTTTTCTTGAGTATATACTGAACAGATGAACACATCAAGAAACATGCAAACAGAGTGGTTGGAATTTAAGATTATTCCCAACAACTGAGGGATATATTTCTATATATCTTTAGTTTTACAGCCTAAAGCCGGTAAGAGGTGGTGTTGAGGTCAGACAGTTCATAAAACTTAGTTTAGTGTACTAAAAAAAACATGAAGGAGAAAGATATAAAAAGTACAATGTAAGAGTATGGAATTTTTTTTTCACTGACATTCATTAATTATATGCCAATATGAAATGATTTGATCATTTGAAGGCACTACAGTTGCATTGCCAGTAAATATTAGGTTAGAAAACACAGTCTTTGCAAGATTAAACATGATTACCAGTATAAACCACTCCCACCTCAGGTCCTCTATCTGAGTACAGATACACAGAGAGAGAATTTTGTTGGTTGAACAGATACAGATACAGATACAGATAATGATGCCTCTCTGCAGCTCTACTCATTTAACGCTTGCTTAGTAATACCTTACACAAGAACTATCTGCTTTAAAATATAAAGTACTGTTTACTGACTGAAGTAAAGTATGGATAATATACTAGTACACTGCAAACCCTCAGCCACATGATTAAAGTCTTTCCAGGCTCACAGTGTATTTTCAGAGAGCGGGCAGCATATTGTGGCACTGGCATTAAACATGTTGGGTACAAAAATACACAGTGACAGAGTTTTTACAAGCACTACTATTAATTATAAGTGCAAACCCTGAAGGATGCCTCATTAAAATTACTGCGAATGAAATTAACCAAAACTGTCCTGCAAGATGAGCCTGACTCAGACAGAGCTGAGTTTGTTCTGACTGGGCAGTAATCACCAGATATTACTACTAATAATAATATTACAAAGGAAAAAAACCCAGTGAGGAAAAAGTGTGAATATGTTCCACCCCCCCAAAAAAATACTACACAGGCAGAATGTAGATGACAATGCCCATTGTTTACTTAGAAATGAGATATAACAGAATAAATTACCTTCTCCTGGAAGCCTCCAGCTCCAGGAACATGAGTCTCGTACTCTGGCTGTCTCTCTGAGTCTGACTCATTAACCCAACTGAAACGGAAAGCACGAACATCAACCAGTGAGCTCCCTTTGAAACACGTCCCAAACACACAACAGTGTACACACACACAAGTCTCCCCTCCATGAATTAAAAATGGGCTTATGAACTTATAATGTGAACAGTGACAGCCAAACCCCACGGATGGTGTTTCTCTTCGTTAATGAGGGGGTTGAATCAGGACTGGGCCGTGTACTACAGCATCAACACCATGCTCGCAACGCGCCGTGCAACACAAAGTCTGTAGGAAGAATTGTGTTGGAGGAAGAAAAAAAAGAAAGAAACAACAAAAAGTGTTATTAGCTCCTAAAAGTTCATGTGGAGTAAAGTTTCTGGGTTACAGTCTTTAAGATTCTGGCTCTGTGTAGTCGCAAGTGGCCCGTTTCAGTCGGGTCACACTGAGGGCAGAACATCTTCTTCACTTTTTAAACACACTTTTTAGACACGTTGGCAGATTTCATGAAGTCATTGGCAGTTAAATACTTCTTGTCCAGGGTGAAACTATGACACAGACAGAAAACTTGGTTCAGAAATTGATGCACCCCGGAGGAGAAGTCGTGATAAATCTAGCTGACTTTTTCTTGAAGACTCACCGTGTAAAAGGGACATTTCACCACCACTCAAGAGCAATGACCAGAAATCACAACTGTTACTCAAGATAATCTTCAGACTTCAGTTTTATGTAGCACCTACTTTCTTTATAGTCAAAAGAAAGTAGCATAGTACTACTGTCTTTCTTTGGAAACCAGTGTCTCTTCAGAAATCATGACCTTGATACTTGTTGTAAGTAGTTTAACATATGAACTACTTTATTTCTAGTAGAAAATGTAGAAATGTAAAGTAGTTCTGTTATATTTTATATTAAAAAAGTAATTCCAGTAGATTCTATTGCAGATACAAAGTATTTCCAGTAGATTCTATCACAGGAAAAAAAAAAGTTCTGGTAGATTCTACTGCGGGAAAAAAGTAGCTCTGGTAGGAAAGAAAGTAGTTCTGGAAGATCCTGCTGTAGAAAAAAGTAGTTCTGCTAGATTCTACTGCAGAAAAAAAAATTATGGTAGATTCCACTGCAGAGAGAAAGTAGTTTTGCTAGATTTTACTGCAGAAGAAACTAATTATGGTAGATTCTATTGCAGAGACAAAGTAGTTCTGGAAGATTCTACTCTAGAAAGAAAGTGGTTTGGTAGATTCCACTGCAGAGTGTGTAGCTCTGCTAGATTCTACTGCAGAAGGAACACAGTTCTAGATTCTACTGCAGAAAGAACACAGTTCTAGATTCTACTGCAGAAAGGAAGTAGTTCTGGTAAAATCTACTGTAGAAAAAAGTAATTCTGGATTCTACTGCAGAAAAAAAAAGTAGCCATGGAAGATTCTATTGCAGATAGAAAGTAGTTCTAGTAGATTCAACTGTAGAAACAAAGTAGTTCTGGTCTATGGATAAATGGCACTGGCAATGGAACTGTCTCTTTGAACCTCTGTTTTTATTCTGCTTATAAAATGAGCCATAAGATGCATACTAAAAATGTGTTTGTGTGCACAAAAGCCAGAAATGCCATACAACAAAAAAAAGAGATTTATAAAACTGTGCATACACATATTCAGTGTTCATTTTTATACATAAATCACAGTCCACCTGGAAATGTGTGCATGTGAGTCAACCTTCTATCCCGCCCTCCACATGCCCACATTCAACCATAAATAGTCTGAGCAGCACACCTCATGAATGTTGATGCATAGAAATGAGCTGCTTTTTTCAGTGGGACCAAGAAAGAGACAAAGAAAAAGAATTTTTCTGACACAAAGATTGAGGTGCTTGCGGGTGAGTCGGAGGTCAGAAAGCACATTGTGTTTGTTTGCTACAGGAGCGAGGTCACAAACAAAAGAAAAGTGGTGAAGATGTGCCGGCTGAGGTGACGGGAGAAGGCCGAGCGTGTGTGGCTGCAGCCACCGCCGAGTCTCCACTTCACTCTGACTGCACACTCATTCATTACAGCGATTCATCACACAAAGCCTATCTGAAACCTGAAACCATATATGCACTCATTTTCAAGACGTTATTATTACTGTTATTTTTATTCTCATTATTATTACTATTCTCATTAATAGCATTATGTTTAACCTTTATTTAACCAGGACGTATCTTGAGATTAAAATCTCTTTTATGATTGGCCAAAATATTAAAAACTAGTGATGATCTGTTCTGCAGTTTTTTAATGCTATTTGATCTCATTTCAGATTTCTACAATCGATGATAATAGTGAGAATAATAACAATAAACTTTACGTTTGTAGAATCTTCTGTACAGGCAATGTAGACCAAAGTACTCAACAAAGAAATTAGTCCTTCAAGTAAAAAAGAACATAAAGCAGAAAAAGAATTAATTTAAAAGTATTTAAAAAATTAAATAAAATGAGATTAGAACACATAGAATGCATCTTTATATGGATAAACCCCATTTTCTAATACTTGTAAAAGTAAGATAAAAAAAAAAGGATGAAACTAGAAAGTGTAGGATGGGAAATAAAATCCACTGAAAATCAAAGTATATACAATAGAATGCATAAAATCAAGGAAAATACAACATTTTAAAGAAAGTACAGTGGTGCAAAAGTTCCAAGGAAAATGTGAAACAGTGCCAGGTCTGTATCAGGAAGAGTGATTAAAGGTTAAACATAAGTTTTTAGCTTTCTTTTAAAAATATTTAAAAGCTGATGATCAGTTTATCAGTTAGTTCTAGGGGTAAAGAATGTGACTATGAGACAGCAAATGTTTATGATAATATGGATCTAAGTGAAGTAACATGTGACATGAAGTGAAATGAAATGTGTGAGAGGTTTCATTACAATCTGCATCGGCCTCTTCCCTCTGTCACTGAAGTGTTTGCACACAGTTTACTCACAGGTGTGCAAATTCCACAACTCACAGAACACAACCTTTGTGTGGAGAGTGAAGTTTTTATTTGTACACAGCAGTTATAAATGAGAGGGCTTGAGAAAATACACTAACAGCTGACTGAATTTCTGTCTGCATGCACACATCCTTCCACATCTTTATTGAAAAACACAAAACTAGGGATATCAGTCGGCATTGTATTGAATATTTTTCTTCTTTTATGAATATATTTCCCTGAAAGACAATAAACAACCTTTGAAATCTCAGGACTTTTAAATTGCTTTTGTAAGCTGAGAAGGAAAACAGAAACAGAAGTAACAAAAGAAATATTTCACATTTATACAATAAGCAAAAAGGAGTAACATCCAAATATGACTACTTCAATAAATTTGTAACACGAATAATAACTGTTATAATAAGTGTTTTGTTGTTTTTAAACAGAATTTTTAAATTGACTTTCGGTTCTGTGATACTGCTGGGCAATTTAATCAATTAAAATATATATTTTATAAGCTGAATACTAACCCAGCTGGTAAATAAATAAAGAGAAGAAAGAAAAACTGTAGGAGGAGAAGTTAAAAGCAGCATAAAATGTAAATGCCCAAGTGATGTACAAGTACCTCAGAGTTGACCTGTATTGTTGTTAGCAGCACATAAAGCACATTTGTTCATAACAGGAATCATAATACAGCGTTCTGACAGACACTGTCTGGTTCTCATCTGAAGAACTGATCCACGCAGCAGCAGCTCAGATGGAAAAACTTTCTCAATAAATGTGTTTTTATTTTTTGTGACACTAAAAGACAAACACCAACATTCAGGCCTTCATGAGTCCTCGCTGTAAGATAACAACGTGATGTCACTCTGAGAAATAAGGGTTCCAAAATGGTTCTCCCTGAAGGGCCCAGTTTCCTCTGAAGAACGCTTTGTAGAACCCCCTAGATGGGTTATATATAAAACCTTGTAATACAAAAAAGGTTCTCAATAGAACCCATTGGGTGGGTTCTGGATAAAACTCTTTGAATATATCTTGGTAGAACCCCCCTCTGTGGGTTCTAATGTTCTTGGTAGAACCCCCCTTGGATGAGTTCTGGATAAAACTCTTGGAAAGTAAAAAGGTTCTGCATAGAACCCCCTGGGTGAGCTCTTGTTGTCACCATTGCAAGGTGGAAAGGCCCTGGATAGAACGCCCAGAGAGGTTTCTTGGTGGAACCATAACACCATAGAAGGGTTCTCTGTAGAACCTTCCATGTGGTTCTGGTTGAAACCTCTCTGGTTCTTGGTATAACCTCTTCTGTTGGAATCTGTTCGGAGCGTTCAATCTAGAACCCAACTGAAACCTCCATGAAAGCTTCTACCAGTAACTAAAAAGGTTCTCCTGTCGGGACAAGCAGAAGAACCCTTTATGGTTCTAGTTATCGCTTTTATTACTAAGAGTGAACTTTCAAAATTCAAAGCACAGAAGCTACAAAGAGTCAGTCGAGGGAAAGAATCATGAAAAATGAAGATTTCTGTTTTCCTGAAGCGTCGACAGACATCAGTGCTGGAAAACAGGAGTGATGTATTTTTTGCCTGAATTTATTTGAGCTTTGTTCGCTTTAATCTGTATTCAGATGCAGACGATACATTTCTGATTTTTGTTCAGCCTTGGTTTACGTTCTCCAGTCAAACTGTAAAACACCTTTTATTTTCCTAAGGTGCTCTGAGCTCAATTTAGTTTCCTTGTTTCCTGTTTTTTCACAGAGCGATGTTTAAAAGTGTAGTGACGGCTGAAGTTCACCTGGTTTGTGTTTGACTGACTGCAGCCGTCCTCCTCCTTCAGCATCGCTCATCACCAATGTGTTTCAGCCCAGAGGACTTGCGCCGGTCAGATGCTTTTTGTTTGTCACATTATTTTCTCTCGGTAAGCCTCGGGCGCCACTGTGCCGCAAAAAACCCGGCGGGCGGCAGCTGTTGTGGAGATACCAGCCAACAGCAACAATCCTTCACCTGAGTGAAGAATTTACTGTCTCATCAAAAAAATAAATAAAACATTGGATGTCTTCACAATGTTGAGCACAATCTAACCAAAAGTCAAATATCCTCCTGCGTGTTATTTTGGAGAAGTACATCCCTATTAGCCAGAAAAACAAGAATTTTCTGCAAACATTTAGTTTGACTTGTGATTCATGTAAAATAACTCTATTTGATGTTTTATAGATGAGTCAAGAAGTTCCAGCTAAAATGTTCTCCATCATCCAGACAAAGAATTAAGCTTTTAAAAAAGGCTGCGCTTTGTGGCAACTTTTATTTGCTGACCTTGAGAGAGGTATAAGGTATGTAGGAAGGCATCTCTATATGAAGTTTATGATGTACTTCATTCTCACATCCATTAACTTGTATTAAATCAATAAACCAGCAGTGTGGGAGTTTTAATTCTATTCATGCTGTGCTGACCTGATGCATCCTGGGGGCAAAACATGTGCACCCATCTCAGATCCTCTGTGAATAGTGTGTGTGAGGAGCATTTTTTCAGAATTTACCAACCGTGTTCAGTTTACTTATTGCAGGGATTTTGTGCAGCCTGTGTAAACAGTTGTAGAATGTCATCTGCGGCTCTGCAGGGTACGGAGGCCCATTTCTGCCCATGTGATGACATAAAAAAGGATCCTGTAAGTCAGCAATCATCAACTTGCAACCCACAAAGTCCAAACGTTAAAAGCATTAACACATTAAAAGCATTCAATACGCGAACCATATATAGGCTTTTATTTTGAAGTAGCTGCAACGCCTGCAATGACTGCAATGACTGATTGTTCATCAAAAGTGCACCTACAGAACAAGAAAACAGTCATTGTCAGTATTTGTTTGCAGCGGATGACTTTGCAGTATTGCAGGGAGTAATAAGAAGAAGCGGAAGCAGCCACAGTGAGCTGTTAGATGAGGAGCTGCAGGCCTCAAGCTGCACACCTCACACACACTGCACAAAACTTCTCAGGCAACTGACTGCTTTCACTGCGCCCTGCTGTTCACAGGCTCATGCTATGTGTAGGATAAATTTAAATCAAGCTGGAAAAAGGACAATTATTGCCTGACTAATTTATTAAAATGTTTTCTGCCCCCAGAATTGTGAGACATGTTTTATTAAACTGCGTCTGCTGTTACCAACAGTAATAACACGTGTCACGTAATGCATGTATGTAATGCAAATAAGTTAAATCTACTTTCAACAGTTAAAGGAAAAAAATGTGATCAGTAATTTTAATAATAATAATAACAATAATGACTTTATTTATAAACTATCTTTTAAATGTGCTGTGACAGACAAAGCTCAAGCAAGATAACCAGGAAGCACTTTAACAACAGAAAGCCAAAACAGACACAAAGACACAAAAACATAGAAGAAAAAAAACAGAACAAAAGATATAAGAAAAAGAAAAACAAGAAAAATATTTCAATAGATGAAAAATAAAGACATCACATAAAAGCGGGTATGTAAAAATATGTCACAAATTTATGCAATTATGAAAAATTGCTGTTTTATAAAAAGAAAGAAAAATTAGAATTTCAAGAAACTGCCTTCACTTCACATTTTTAAGTTTTGAAACAGATGCTTAAGTTTTGAAATAAACTAAAGAGAGTTTTTTTGACCTATAATCGTTTGTTGAGATAAATTTCTTTTCTTCTTTATATAAACCCGATTCTTGAAGTTCAAGAGACCCCCAAAAATTTGTATTTAAAAAACTGTTCACAGTGAGCTGTGAACCTGGACTGTCATTATTTAGGTGCTTGAAAATAAAATGGTTGCAAGTGAAAATAAGAAGAAAAATAGACTCTCAATAAAACATTAGTTGGTAAAAGGTTTTCAAAACTTCATTGAGTTTTCTCGACTTTTTTAGTTTCATAATTTTTGGGAGATTGATGACATTTCCCATCTCTGAAAAACATTGCCAATTATGTTTTATTTATCTTTTTCCTTGTAGCAGTGTGATATTTTATACATCATTTTAAGGAAAATATCATTCATTTACATAATTGCCTGGATTGAAATATGTGTGTTTTTACAAAGTCAGATTTTTTTCCAAAGCATTCTGGCCCTGGAGACACTTGTCATACACTCAGGTGGTCACATTTCTCATTTTACTTTAATTTACACCAGCCGGTTTTGTTTCGCCATTGTTACTGTATGTTTGGCGTCTTATAAACCTCTGTGGGCCGTGCAGGCTGCGAGCCTGACGTGTAAATAAACAATCAATCAGTCTCCACAGCTGCCGGCCTGTTTTTTGAGGAGTGAACCTGTGGGTGAACAGGAGGCTCCTAAACGAAATGTGTGCATTTAAAAAAACACCCCTGATAGAAACAGACATTCAGTATGTACAAGCAGCTCCTAATGCGACAGGCATTACGGAGCAAAGAGTGAGGTAATGTGGCGTGCCGGATCCTCCTCGTCTCAAACAGGGCCAGGCGAGGCCTCCTGGGATGGGGGCTCGGTCCCTGGCAATAAAAGGGTAATTAGCTCCCTCCCTTCCTCCCCCCTCTCATCACGGAGCCTCACCCCGAGAGTCTGCCTCGCGTCTAATACCATCATTTCCCCCGATGGATGTCAGAGCGCAATGAGAGCCTGTCAGGGGACGCTGCAGTATTCATGATGGAAATTACTGATGTTCACAGTAATGATGTGAAAAAGATATACCCCGGACCTCTCAATACACTGCTCATCCATTTGGATGTGTCAATCACGCGATGCCTCGCCTCGCGATGATGGCTCTTCACAACAGAGATTTTAAAAAGATTGCTCAATAAAAAGTACAATTTCCTTCCTCTCATGTAAAACACAAGTTGTTTAGTTTAATGAAAGGTTTGATCAGGATGAACTGAGTTGCATTTGAAGCCTGATTACATCCACTCACAAACATTTTCAGGCCCCGGGATGACAAACAAACCTGCCGGGGAAAGACGACCGATCGGATGCTTCATTTCGTCTCCTGTTTCTGTTGAAACCCTTCAGGACCACCAGCTGACTGAAATATCCAATCAAGGTAACACTTCATTTAACCTTTAAAGTATTAAAATGCAATAATTAGATATTTAAAAAAAGAAAGGCAAGCACACATCTCCAGCTCCTCATTCTTTATGATGTCTCTAAATTTATCAATGGATACAAGTTTATCCAATTCAAGATATTTTTGTAGATTGTCCTACGACCACAATGCATAGTAGGAAAAGTCAGTTTTCCCTATATCAGTTAAAAAGGAACCATTTGGAGGAGCATAGCTGGTGACAACCAGAGCAAAAACAGAGAAGGGTACAGAGGTTGACTGGAAGTTTGCCCAGTATCGCTTTATGGATGAACATATACCAAGATCTGTTTTATTGTAATCAGGTGCCTGCAATAAGCATCGGCTAATAAATAAACGTATTAACTTTAATATATGTTGGTAAGGCTACATGAGTGTTAATAATTGTCACAGTGTGTTCCATTAAATTCAGACGGGGCGAAGCATAAGAAGTTGTTGTCATTAATGAATTTTGTTTTGATGCATCAAAGTCTGTTGTTATTGTGTTCATTTTGCACATATTACTTAGCATTTGGCAAATATGAGCTCAGTATGTGTTATGACTCTGAGTATTTGCGAATACACGTTCAGTGAGTGGATGTTATATTGTCTGTATGTAGAACGACACAAAAGGAGATTGAAGTAGAGTGATGAAGAAGAGACAGAGACACATGCTGGTGAAACTGTTTTAATAAAAACATGCTATTTTTAAAAATATCTGTGTTCGTGTGGACTAGTTACTTTCACCACTGTCCTGTCTGCAAATGTCACTGTTCAAAAAAGGCAAAAAGCCTGAAAATATAATTTAAATAAAATCATGGCTAACTGTTAATAAATGCACAATAACGTATTAGACCAGGAATCCCCAATATGCATTGATAATGTTTAATAAGTACATTGCTAACTGCTAATAAGTGTGTAGTTAAGTTTAGCAAAGACATAATAACTAAATTAGTTATACTTAATAAATGAGTTTGTAATTATGTTATAAACAATTATAAAAGACTCATATGGCTTTTAACATTCTTAAGCAGTCTGCTAACAAGTTTCTTATGAGTGCTTTTAAATGTCTTATAATCTCACAATAAACATGTTTATTAGGCTATTAACAATAATACAATCTTATTGACAAATATAAATGTTCATGAGGGCCTTATTACCTATTAATGAACAACTGAACTTATTACAGGAACCTTAATATAAAGTGTTACCAGAATCAGTGGTCTTTTTCACTGTACAAAATAAATTAAAGTAAGAACCCTCTCATTTTTATGTCACTGTGATTTTGTTTTAATGATCTGGTTGCTCAAAATAACTTGAGAAGTTTTAAACCCCTTAATGAGTCGTCATTGTGCGTTAAGTAGTCCTGTAGTACACAGACCGTGAAGTACACAATTTTTAACTGGGTACTCATGTAACATGTCTTTGGAAAGTGAAGATTCTTGTCATTCAATTGATGCAAAGGTACCGTCACGACAGCAGATACAATCAGCACCACAAACAAACAATTACAAAACCCACATTTGAAGCCTCTGTTTGACTTCACTGATCGACAAAACTACCTATTTTATCAATAAATACCTATGAACTGCTGTTGAATGATTTCAAATGTTGAAATAGTCAACTTTTTATCTATTAGCATGTAGATATAAGCAATATCTTTGTATCAAAACATCAACGTTGCCGCCATATTGGACAGGGCAAGACTGACCTGTGAGCAAATGCACGTAACTGTGAGTAAGAAAAAAAAATCTCCTTTTTATCTGCTACTTATTCCACGTAGATCTCGACCTTTTGTAACTTCAGGATAGCTGAAAACTTTCTGAGGGCCAACTTCCCCATAAAAATAAGAAAAAACACACAACATGACAAAAACAAGGAGAAAAAATTAACCAGGCTGTGACAGAATTTCAACACATTCTGCCTGCCATGACAAATCCAAGTTTATTTTAAGGGTCATATTTCCTCACCACACACTTTGTTTCAAAAAGTGACTAATTTTCATCAGGGTGAACGTCAGCTCGCTTAAAGTGGCAAAGCACATTTGTCTCTACTTGATATGTCATTAAAATTAGGCATTTTAATTAGCTTTTTTCTTTAAATAAATTTCTTGAGCACATTTAGATATTAAAAAATAACAAAATTAGATGGTGCTCTGATGCCCACCACCAGGCCATGGCCCTTTGGTAGAGAAGAGCTGGTGCAGATCATGAACCCTTGAACATAACAGAACACGCTGAAATCAACGGAGAAATAAAAGTTTTAATGCTCTTTGTCACATATCGTTGAGATCCTCCATGTCCAGTCCACAGCCTACAGTAACCAGTGAGAGTCATGGAGAAGGAAAGTGCCTGTCTCTCTTCTCTTGTGTGAAGACAGAGCCAATCAGAACAGATGATGTGCTGATGACTGTCGCATCTTATAGCCAATGAAATCCTGAAAATAGCAACATGTAGTTTTTATATGAAATATGAAGCCAGAACAGGGAAATAATGCAAATTTAAATAGATCAAATATTTTTTTTTTCTTTATATAAAGTGCTTTTCCACCATAGCACTTGTTTTGAAGCCTTTATACACAAACTTTAGTTTCAGGATGGGAAAAATGAACTATAAAGGCACTATAATGTATTTATTCTTCAATTATTCTGAAGCAGGGTTTGTCGGCGTCTTTGGGCGAACACAGAAATCGTGAACAACAGTCTACCTGCCTAACTCAACAATTTTCAGCAACATGAAGCTCAGCATAAGTTCAATCAGGAAGACCTTCTGTTATGCTGCCTTCATTCACAACTCTCCTTTACTCCGCCTCTCTCCTCCTATTCCCTCTAATCAGCTGTTTGTGGGCGTTCACCTTCGTCTTTACTATCCAATCAGATTTTGCCACCGTCGCGGTAGCCAGTAAATTTGCTGCTGCCAAACTTTAAATCGCCTCTGTCTTTGCTCCATTAGTTGTCATTCAGTCAGTCGTACGATCCTCCTCCTCCTCCTCTCTCCTCCAGTCTTCAGGAGTCTGGAACCACTTCACCTCATCTGTCTCTGCTTTGCACCTCTTCACCACCACCACCAGTGTCTAGACCCTGGGGGGTTCTCTTCACTACAGCTTCATCACCCCCATTTATATATGTGCTTATTGTTTCACCTCAATAGGGTCTAACCACCGAAGACTCTTAATGTTTCATATCTCATGCACGTGTCAATAAACCATTTTTCTTTTACTCTTAGTCTCTCCTGATTGAAATGTATTTGTGTTTAGAAGAAAAACCTTTACACAGACTTTAAGTGTACCACATGCTTATGAACTTGTACATGTATGCACCCTAAGTGTCTTTATCAGGATGGGGCTGGGGGGGGCTTACTAGCAATTGCCTTAGGCCCCAATCTACCAAAGGCCCCATCCATTAAAGTGCCGTCAGAAAGCTTGATTCAGGAGTGTCTCAGGGCCTTGCCACCAATTTGGACTATTCAATAATCTCATTGTGCATTTGCAGAAATTTCATAGGAAGACAGCAGCCAACAAATGGCTTGGTGTTGTGCACAGCAAAGTGACCCCAGCAACGCTGAAAAAAGGACAAAGTGAGAGGATACTAAATGACAATACCCACCCAAGCCATAGCCTGTTCACCCTGCTGCCGTCTGGCAAGAGATACAGTAGTATCCACTGCTGTCCCACCAGGCTGAGGAGCAGATTCTTTCCTGAGGCTGTGACACTCATCAGTTTTTGGCTTATTACTTATTCAAAGATTGAAAAAGGGGGGAGCAAAGGGAATGTAGAGGGCCCCATGCTTGTGTTTGCAAAAAGCCCCAAAATGACTAAATCAGCCCCTGGACAAGGGACAACTAGTTCAGCGCCTAGCACCCGCGGCACCTCCAGAGCGCACTTTTCAACACCACTGACACTATTCATGCAGCTTTTTCATAGCTGGGTACTTTACGAAAGAAGAAGTACATCCATTGATGTATAAAAAAGACAGACATTCTGTTCAGCTTGACAGCTAACCGTTAGCATACTGACTTTTTCTATTAGCATACTAACTATGAATGTAATATAGAGCTTAATGTATTATAGGGTCTGAATTAGTCTATACATCCATGATACTGACAGGCTCTGCATTGTGATAAGACAAGGAATGACTTAAGACATTGGTGTGTTATTCATACCCCATTTGGTGAGACGAGGCTGCCAAGAAAATATTGTTATGAATAACTTTATGGACAGTGATTTGAAAACATGTATATTATTGACCAACTGGAGCAACTGGCTGATGTTTAAACACAACAGGAGTCAACTGTCAGATGAAGATGGAGCGGTGTAATATATGATGATACTGAGCGTAGTTTAAATCTTTTTTTAGCAACCACAGCTGCCCGAGACCTCTGACATTCATAATGAACTCTGGGAGCAATTCAACTATTGCTCAGTTTTTAATTGGACAGAAACCAAAAAGTCCAACACTGGGTCACTATTCTTGGTGCAGTAGTTGTAGAAGTTTTTAAAACTTGTGACTTCTTGTAGTAACTCCACACACTCTGCTGCTGTCTGCAGTCATGTTGTTGGCGGAGCACGAGGCCGCTGCTGCCGCTGAAGCCCTCTGCGATATTTGTATCATCTCCGGACGCCTCGACACAGACACGAAATAATTACATCAAAGGGGTTGTCGGCTGTATAAATGGTGTTATAACTCAAATCTAAGAGATACCAGATGTATTATTATTTTTTGTTGCACTACACTGTAGCTTGAAACAGAGGCAACAGAGTTACAGAAGGGTGGGTGATGCAATTTGGGGGATTTTATCTGGGCATGAGCAGACAAGACGGAGGAAAACAAGATAAATCAGAGGAAGGAAAATGAATTAGAGAGAGAGAGGGAGGGTGTTTTTATCTGGAGGCAGAGCGCTCACATCTCACACTCCATCTCAGACTCAATCTACACTCAACACGTTGCTACCCCGAAATGACACACACACACACACACACACACACACACACACACATGCACTGCAAAAATTCTTGATTATAACTAGGGTGGAAGGTTTTCCTGCACTTTAAATGACATTATTTCTTGGGAATATATTAATCTTTTCCCCTGAACACTGGGATTTCTTGCCTTAAATGAGAACTGAATATAGTAGCTGTTACAGTTCTGTGACAGCATTATTGAGGTTTTATTCAAGCATCTTTGTCTCAATACACATGATAGTATTCAGTGCGCCAACTGGCACACATGTACTAAAAATTACTGGGTCCCAGCAGGTATTTTTCATGGAACAGAGAAGAGATTTTGGCAAAAAAAAATCCTGGGAAACATAACAATCTTATTTCTCAGTACTTAACCACAATCCCAACCAGTGTTAAGGAAGGTTTTCAGCTACACATTTCCTGCTAAAGCTAATTATTTACAGTCTATAAGTAAAGATATGGTAAAATTACAATACTAAGTTTAATACCAAATGTATTGGTATTAAAAGTGTTTTAATTTGTTCTTTTATCCGTCATTCAGTCAGAGCTGCCTAATTAAGATAACAGTCTCTACCTGACTAAGATAGGTGACTCTACTTTAAATGACATCTTGGGACCTGCTGTTTAAAAACAGAAAATAAAGCTGAAGAGCACTGAGCAGAGTGCAGCTCTCCACCAGGTGTGTCTGGGGGTTATGTGGGTGGAGAACAGGGAGTGTACAGGAGGCTGTGTGTCCATTTAGTGACAGCCCTGTTACAGTATGTTGTTCTATCAGTATTCCTGCAGGGCTGCTCTGTGTTAAAGGAGCCACGTGGATTTTTCTTCAAAAGAACAAAAATTGTGTTTACATTAAGTGTTACTCCCCAAAAGTCACTGGGTGATTTTTTAAGATCCCACAAAGGTGACCAGTGCATTTTCTTCCTCACAAAACATTTGCAAAGCTGATTTTTTTTTTAAAGTAGAACAGTGGAAAAACACAGATCTGCAAATAAAAAAACACTACATGGAGGTCTAAACAAGGAACCTTTAAGACCAAAACACTGATGTCAGCACATTTTGATTTGACTTGTTTGCATTCCACAAAGCTAACACTGTTTGAGATGTCTTTGTTATAAGAACTTGACATTAACCAAGGCATCATAAACACGCCACAGCAATCCTAATCATCAAAAAACTATTTAGCTTCACGTGTTGATTTACATTAAACTGTCATATGCGTTGGCTTTGACGTTGGCTGTGAAAGACAATTTTCATGGTGAATATTTTTCCTTGACCTCAGCTACGGTGGTATGATGGACTTTTCATTTAGATGCTAATAATTTGTTTAATGCCAGTTTGACAACAGAGAATACAGTACTGAGGTGATTTTAGGAGCTTCCTGCTGGACAGATCACTGCTAACTGTAGCTGCTGTTAGCGGCGGTGGCCGTGCTGTTAGATGCATTAGCCCAGGGTACCAGGGACCAAATCTGGCAAAGAAAAACTCCACTTCAGTCCTCAGTCTTCCCTGTCATCTAACTGGCCTCCATCTGTCTCAGAGGTTGTTTTTGCTCTGGATCAGCCAGATTTGATTCTTCTTAGTCTTAGTTAATAACAAATTGTCATTTTGTCATGTTGCAGTATCAGTACTTCTCTTCAGGGTAAATGTCACTTCATACTGTGCAATATTTCACACAGGTTCATATTTAATTTTTAATTTCAATGTGCAATATTAAATACTTTAATCAGGTGTATTATTATTATTCAGTGTGCAACATCAATATTTCAGTGAATTCTTAGCTGCAATGTGCAATAATCAGGTGAATTATCATCATTCTTCATGCAATTTGAATATTCCCTCTGTGCAGTGGTATAATTCAGCCTCTTTAGTTCCCTTGTTAATTAGTGTTCATAGTTTGTATGTATTTCTTCATTTAAATTGTTCATATTTTTTAATATTTCCTCTTGTTTATGTTTTTATATTTTATTCTAATTTTTTTATTGATGCTTCTTTATATTTTTTGCTCTCCACTTTGCTGCTGTAACACCACAAATTTCCCTGTTTTGGACTAATAAAGGAATATCTTTTCTTATCTTGTATCTTATCAGCTTTGCATTAAAATGAAATGACTGATCAAATGACAAGTAATAACAGCAATCAAACATTAATAAAGACTCCTTCATGTTCATGACATGTCATGTGCCATGTATTGTTTTGCTCACCCCTGCAAATAGCCTTAAGTGTTTTACCAAAAGGGTATTTTGTTGGTACCAAAACCCAAGTATCTTAGAGTCACCAATATCAAAAAATCTAAAAGAATGTCCAACTTTAAAAACTCATCACACGGCCAAAATCCTCTAAAAACTGTCTGGTAGCTGAGATCAAAAATTCTTGCAAAATACTGTGGGGGTAAAGTTCTCAAGTGAGTTTCATCATCCCTCTTATATCTTATCTTACTGAGACACCAAGGACACAAGAACTCATTCTGTTAGTGCAGAGTTCCCTCAGTTTTAGTTAGAAAATGGTAAAAAAAAAAAAAAAAACATCGTCATGAGGATGTTTTTATTGCAGTGTTTTAGCTAGACTTTGGTTTGAGGACTCAGTAAGAGACTAACTGAGATTTTTCTGCAGTGTATGTGGGGTGTGTGTGTACAAGTGGAGATTCAACCCTCATACATATACATGCATTTGTAGGTAGTATGAAACACAATGCATAGAAGTTATGAACACACACACACACTGAGTACATACAAACATATGCATGATGGGGCATTAGCATGCAGTTTGCAGCGTTGCGCCCACAGAGCCACTCAGACGTGTCAATCTCCCCTCCGAGCTTTTCAAGCCGCTTCAATTTCGTCTGATCTCAAAGATTTATGAATTTGGAAGTCAGCAGATAACACATCCCCTCATATCACCGTTAAGCCTGTCACAGCGCTGCGTCGGAGGGGTTGAGGGGGGGGATGTTTTCCTCCCTTCATGAGCATGGATAAGCACGGCGGCTGGAGGACCGGGGGGGCTGTCAGCCAATCAGACGCTGTTGTTGCCACTGACTCTCTGGCTCAAGGCCGCAGATTCTTTCAGCTTCTCAACAACCTTTTCCCCAAAGTGTCCACCTGACACCGAAAGAAAAAAAATCCAGATGTCTGAAGTGATATGAGCTTGTGGATTGAAGCGAAAGTGAAAAACATAAATTTTATGGTTTAAATAAAAGCAATCCAATCTGGCCGCACTGACATTTTGCCTGGCGGCTCGGGAAAGGACAAACAGAGATCGGAGGCTGTTATCAGATCCACAGAGGGAACTTTACAGAGACAGTTCAGGAGGATTCAGCATTTGAATTTCATTGGACACACAAAGACACGCTCACACACATATTTATTTATTCCACTTTACTGGTTTATGCAGAGATGGCCAAAGGCATAACCCAAGTATACTCCCAGTAAGGGCCCCATTGACACCAGTATGGCCCCTGAACCAGCATGAAAATAAATACACAACCTTGAAAATCCTTTTCAGCCTTATTCAAACATTGTGTTGATGTACACTGAAAAGAATAAATGAATAATGCATCTGCATGCAAATGTATTTAGTGTTGACACATTATTAGTCTTATTAATTTCTTACTGCCAAGTAAAACAGTGAAGTCCCTTTCAGCTCCATTATGTTGAAATTGAAATAACCCGGTTCAGAGCAGAGGAGAGGTGCAGGCCTGTGGAAGGTTCACTCAGATGAAGCAGCACAAAGCAGGTTGTTTGGTATTTTGGGGGTAAATGGGTCTTAAAAGACTGCGCAGACAATAGATGTCACAAGGGGCTTTTTCATCGTCACTTTTGGATGCACCGAGTCAAACTGGGCTGCACTGATTTGCATTTGTTTTTCACTCTTTGAGGTTCAGCTGGCGCTTTTTTAATTATCATCTTGTTGCACCTTCTTCTTCTGCAATGGTATAATGTTTTCTCCAGCTGGAGAAGTGGTGCCCCCTACTGCGTGTCTCAATGAACCGACTCCTAATTATTTCATAACAGCACTGCACGAAGCATTCACTTTTCTTTTGAAAATTAATTTAAAATGTGAGATACATTTGGATGGAAACCTTGCTAATGTGTCTGTGTGTGATAGAAAAGCTGAGTCTGCATCTCAAGGAATCTAATAATGATAATAATATCATTAATAATAATAATGCCCGGTTTTAGGCGTTTCTGCGGCTCCCACAGCGCTCTAAAATGACTTAGAAACTGACTTTGACATGTAAAACTGATTAAAGGTCCTTTTAAAACCCAATGAAGATGTTATCTTGAATCCACTGCAGACAAAATAAACTGGACATTAATTTGAAAGTTTTAATCTGAGTTTGAACTTTTCTTATTGCGTACTTTATCTAAACTGAACTGGTAACTGGTTTATTTTGAAAGATATATATTATGGTCTCTTTTGTTATCGTTACATTTATTTATCGCTTTCTATGTTATTTATGTTTGATTTCACACATTGATTTTCTTTTATTTTTAAAATATAATCACTTCTTATGGAGACAAAAGAAAACTCAAAAAAGTTGAAAGTTGTTTTTCATGCATTCTTTTCTTTGTATGCCTCTGAGACAGAGCTTTGTGTCTCAGTCTCTAGAAGTAAATGTGAGTCAAGTCGACCCATCAGTCAGTCAGCAGCTCCATCCTGACAGCTGTGAGTCCTTCACCTGCTGCAGTTCTCAAACTGTCCACATCAACTTTTCTCTCAGGAGGTGACAGTTCAGCCCTTTCTCAAGGACCTTCAGCTCCGCGTCGAGTCTCCAGATGAATATCCAGCTGTTGGTGTCCCGTCGGCGGTGTCTAAGTCTGATCTGACGCTGCCGTTTTACTACAGCAGGAAGAAACACTCCAACAGGATCAGAAGGTTTCATGGTTTCCATCTGCTCTGCAGCCCAACAGGGCCTCAGTAAATCAGCTCAAAGCAGCCTGGACTCCTCTCAGCACTCACAAAGATGAAATATGGTACAACAACAAAAAGTAGTTACCTGCAAGAGTTTTTTCCTCCTCGGCCAGATTTCAGTTTCAGGACTTCAACACATTTACTTTTACTCCTACCACAGTCATATTTCTTGTAATATTTCATCTTTCACCGGATGACAACTCAGAAAATGTAGTTTCTATCAAGCTCAAATAAATAACAGACGTATATTCCACAAGTTCAAAATGAAAAGTGCGAGCAGCTGTGAAAACTTTGTAGCTCATCTGCAGCACAGTGGGGAACTGCTGTTGTGAATTAATATTGTTAGATTCTGATTACATGAAAAAACTGACAGCAAAATTCATTTGCAAGCCTTCATGGTAATTTGAGGGTGAGCACAAGACTATCACCACACTGTCATAACCTTGTCATTTAACCTGGCATCAGTATACAGGACTCTTTATGAATTATGTCATCTTTAATGCAAAGTGAAAAGTGCTTGAGATGTCTTTATGACAACTTCATACTCAGGGATATGAGCATTTGTTGATGTCTCAGGGTTCACTGCACTTTAATCCAAACCCCACATTTCCTTTTCAAATGCTCATGAGTGTATTTCTGTAATAAGCAGCCAGAAAACCAGAAATATTCCATTTTAAAGAGAAAAGTAGCAAAGTTTGAAGAAGCTACAGGCCACTGCATCTACAAGGGCAGCCATTGCCATAGCAAAGGCGTCTGTGTTTGGTTTTTGGACCATTTTAAGTCTGCATGAATATTTTCCTTGACCTCAGGTAAAGATGGACCATTTGGACATAAAGATGTCATTAAATGTTATAAGGGCTCTGTGACAATAGAGAACATTATCGAGGTGATTTAGCCTACAGAGTTACTGGTGGACAAACAGCATTCTTGCTTAAGTTGGCTCCTTGCTGTCTGCTGTTACCTGTAGCTGGCGTTAGCATGGTTAGCAGTGGTGCTAGCTAATAACTTAACCGACTGAGGGTGCCAGGAGCAAAAAGAAAACCACCTCAGTACTGTATTCCCTGTGGTCCCCTGGCCGGGATCTCCAGTCCTGCTAGAGGTTAGACAGTGTATCAGTAGAGTGTTGCATTATGGGGGTCTCCATCTTGTTTCTTTTAGAATCAGAGCATGCTCAGTACCCTGCTTTATTGTGTATTTTACTCTAAATAGGACCATAATTTACTTTATTTAATTTTCTTTGCCACAAACAGAGCTGACTTGACTCGGTTTTACTCGGCCCATCAGCCCAGTACGGCAGGGGTTTGCATTTCCATTACAACAGGGCTGCCTGCTTGAAGGTGTGTCTTTCATCTGAAGACGAGCTCAAGGAAGCTCAAGTCAAACGGCTGTAAAGCAGTGGATAAACTGTTCATATACATCTCTGGGATAAACACCGTTTCCTTAAATTCTTCACAGTAAAAGTCTGCTGTTGTTTTGTTACTTAAATGCTTTTATAATGAAGCAACACAAACAGGAAGTGTTTTAATTCTGGCTTTCATCAGCAGTAACACCGACACAGCTGAAAGCGAATATGAAACAGTAAAATAATGCAGATACCTGAAAGTACAACTGGCAACAGAGGAGAGTAATTAAACTTCAAAATAAAGGTTCTGTTAGAAGCTACAAAAGTGCTGAGAGCTGAACATAAAGAGACTTTAAGAAATGTCTGTCTCTGTGGACACAGGAACTGAATATCACACTTGCTTGTTCGAGGGGGCAAAAGGAGGCTCTTTAGGGGTTTGGTTGCAGCCAGCGAGGTGTGACCGCAGCCCAGCACGGTACAGTTTGGCTCAGCGTGGCCAAAAGCACCAGTTGAAAAAGCTCATAATGAATCACGCTGGATTGAAGAAGAGTTGAAATTATCAACTGAGACCATAAAGTCATTAGGAAACTGTTTACTGAGATAAATCAAATGAGAAGTAGCTTCATTTTCATATAGGACTCCATACAAGTGGACGTCTCTTTGCAATCAGTGGAGTCGCCCCCTGCTGGCCACTAGAACAATATGTTTCATCCAGACTGTGGTTCATTAAGACTTTTTAAAAAAACAGATTGCAATGAGAAAACATTAAGACGTGTTTTTAAAAAGTCTTTAGAGATGCAGAAATATCTGCTGCCATACCATCAGAGTTCAGAGCAGCTTCTACCCTCAGGCTCAGACTGTTTAATTCATCCTCAGCACTACTCAGTTTAATAGTTGCCCTTATTTTTATTACCATAACTTATTATTCATTGAACCAATTTACTGTATATACTTTTTGTATCAAATGTTGTTTTTGACAGGAGCAGAAAGGGAATTACATCTTAAACTTGTTATACAACTCTGTGTTGTAAAATGATGAATAAATCCACCCTGTAACTTGTAGTAATAATACTTAAGATTATTCACATGGCAGACACCTCCCTATGTACTTATTTAATGTGATAATTGATCAAAAATCAACATCAAACTATCCAACATATCAGTCAGAGATGACTCCATACCACCCACATAGCAGAGAGCTCCACTGTACTCTTCCACGTCTTCGCCGAGGCCCATGATGCACTGCTGTGAGACTGCAACCCCTTCACCCGATCAAAAGAACCACAGAAAGCTCAAGGTTTTCTCTTCGTTGTTGACACATTGGATATAACAAACAGCCGTCTGATAGTGAAGGAGAAGTGTGAGGAGGATCGGAGTGAAGTGAAGAAAACAGAGACTGTCAGAGCCTCTGAGCTGCGTGCAGGTAACACCAAGCGTGAGCGTGCGTCGCACCGGAGTTTACCCTCGCTGCTCTGACTGATGTTTCGACAGAAAGACGCTCCGCTCTACAATGGCTGTTGACAAAGCAGCTGTTTGACCGGCCTCTGTTTTGACAGCGCTCACTGCTTTCAAAGAACGGCAGTTTTTCTCTTTTTTCTCTTTTTGTGGCGAGGTAGATCTGTTTCTGCAGTGTCCTTCACCACATTTCCTTTTCCCCTCAGGTTTCCTTTGATTCCTGCGGCAGCGAGTGTTTGGATTACAGCTCCTCAACACGTCCATCGCCCTGAGCGAGTGTCCTGTTGTCTACTGTACCTGTGAAACTCTGAGAAACAGGCAGGTCCGGTCGGACCGCAGCATTAAATATATATAACCATAGAGGTTCAAGGGGAGTTCAGGCCAAGACAGGACTGTTCAAACACTTCCACATTGAAATATATATGATTGTTTACCTCAAGAAAAGTTATTACTGCCCATTTTATGGCCCGGAGTTAAAAAGGTCGCAGAGTTATCACAACATGCTTTTTGCCTCTATTTCTGCAGGGAGACTCTTTGTCAGAGCAGCTTCACTCTGTTAGCTGACCAGAAACCACAGGCGGATACCTGCTGCTTTAACAAACACGATCTAATCTGACAACAGACGATGCTGAAAATAACCAGATTTTTCTCATCAAAAAATCCCCCAAAAAGCACAGAAACAAAGAACAAATAAAAAATGAATAAAGTGTGTAGCCAAAGCCTGATACCTTATTCCTCTGTGACATATGCCTCCTAGTTGTAATTCTGAGATGGATCTGAATTTTGACACATTTAATATTTGACCATACAGACAACAGTTCAGCTCCTTCGACAGTAGCTGTGAGGTGACCTGGTAGCTCAGCTGGGTGTTCAGCTCATGTACTGAAGCTGTGAGTCCTCTGCAGCAGCCGTGGGTTTGACCTTTCACCTTTCAGCCCCCAATTTTTTCTTCATTATTTGCCTGAGATAAGGTCTGTGGTTAACATTAGCTTAAGAGATTTTCATGTTTTGTTCTTTGACATAAAATACGTCAGTAAAACCAAGACGTGAATTTAGAATTTTAAAAAAATTGGTTGCTAGTGAGTAGCTAAATGAGACTAGCTAAAGGAGGTTGCTGTGGACATTAAGACTATGCTGGACACTAGTAATATATTGGGGGTAATGCAGACAGGGGCAAAATGCGGCCCGGAGGCCAGATGCGGCCCTCTGCAGGGTTTCATGAGGACCCCAAGGCCATTATGGAAATATCAAAAATTAAAAATCTGTTAAAGACAGTCCATAACATTTTGCTTACCATTAAACCATTACCAGACCTTTATTTTGAAAGAGGCCAGTACTGCATCCATCAGTAATGATAATGAACTGTATCTTTTATATTATACTGTAACTTTATTCACTCAGTGCTGTACATCCATGTCCATGTCTTCTTCTACATTTCTTGCTACTATCATTGCAACCTGTGTGCAGCCTGCATGGTTCACTGTAAAACATCAAGTTTTGGACACTGGCAACAAAATATTATCGCACAATTTGGCCATTATGAAGACCTTATATCATTTGTGTCTGACCCACGGCAGCCTGATCGATTTCTCATGTGGCCCCCCATGAAAAATAATTGCCCACCCCTGGGGTAATGTATAATTATGCAGTGTAGTTCATTTATAGCTTAATATTAGCTTTTTAAATCTGGTTATTGCATTTTCGCTTCAAAAACCTGGTTTACTTGCTTAGTTTCATCCATTTCCTGGATGTCTTTCATAATGTTATCTCATTATTATTTTAATGATCCCATAGAAACTAAAAAGTGAGCCTAGATAGACTAATATTACTGTTTGATATAACAGCTGACTACACCAGGTACACAAAAAAGTCTGGCCAAAGGCATTTATTAGATTCTGACTGTGGGGAAAAACAGTAAAACTATCCAAAAGTGTACCTGTTAATGTTCTTTAGCCTAATCACACACATTTAGGCTGTTCTATGTCATCTCATTTTGATAACTAATGTAACAACTAATGAGATATTTTTCACTTCCATCCAATGAATCTGTTTGGAGGAACTGGGAGAGGCCTGCCTCCCACTCTGAAAACCTGTGTTTAACACTAATCCAAAATTCAAAGGAAAAATCCTGTTAACATCCAGAAACAATACAAAAATACATCCCTGCAGAACACACAACATTGTTACAACATTAAATGTTGTGATCACAACAGTTACACAAATTTAAGCAATGCCTGTGAATGTGGCACAACCTCGCAAGTTTTTTAAGTCAGCACAACTTTTCTGCAATTTTGACCAATCACAGCAGCCCCCCACATGATCGCTCAATTAACTGATTCAATGTTTATTATTTAAATTATTTTATTTTGTCATGGGTATTGAAAGGAACATGAGGTTTGTCACTTTTGTTGACATTTTTCAATGCTCTGTGCACTTTTATATTTTCCAAAAAGGTTTTGCTTCTTTTGTGGAATACCCCTCGGGTGCCTTTTAGCGTAGATTAATTGTAACACTCAGAACAGAGTACGCTTTTATTTTCCTTGCAAAAAGCTGCATTTGATTTTTAATGAATTTTTAAAAACAAATAAATATATAAATAAATAAATAAATCACTAACAACAATTTTCACTTCTTCACACAATCATTGGTAAAAACACTCTATTTTTTTTTTTTTTTTTTTTTTTTTAAAGCTGCTATGAAATCAGGCAGAAAGCCTGTAAAATCCTGAAGGGACTGGTATATATTTGTTCACTATTGACATGTGGTGCATCCACCATTGTAAAGTGGTCTCTGAATGTCTGGTGATAAATATTTTAGTATAGTGGACATCGTAAAAGACATAGAGAGCCTGACAGGAAAGTGTCCATAATAAATAAATATATACAGGCTACATGTCTTTTTAATTTAGCTATGTGACACTCTATGTACTCCATTATAGATTTGTCTTTATAGTAAATGAGAGAGAGACTTCGGACAGAGACGGAGACACAGGAAGTGTGATGTGAAGGGCGGCCTGTTGTTTGTTGCTTCAGCTAATGGCTTCACTGCTGAATAATTACAGTCCAACCGCGCACTGCTAATGGACGCTCACACACACACACACACACACACACACACACACACACACGCGCGCGCGCGCGCACACACATACACACACACACACACACACACACACACACACACACTTTAGCAAACACATGCATGTGTTTATACACACACGGGCGCATGCAATTACAATAAGACAAGACACAAATGAGATGTCTGCCACACACACACACACACACAAGAATAAATAAACACACACAATTACAATAAGAGGCTGTAGATGAGCTGGCGCACACACACACACACACACACACACACACACACACACATATGTATATAGATGCAGGCACACACATTTCAATAAAAGGGAGGCTTAAATGAGATTCGTCGCTCTCTCCATCTCCCTCGCTCTCATACACACACACACACACACACACACACACACACACACACTCTTCCTGTCGGTGAGTGAAGTGTCAGGTTAAGCAGAATGAATGGACTCGCTCTGAAAACACAAATTGCAAAGTAAACAGATTAGAGTGAAAACAGACTCCTCCACTCCTCCACCCCCTCAAACCACTCCATCTCTCCATCATCCATCCTCCTTGTCGCTCCCTGCATCTCTCTCTCTTTGTCCATCCTCCTCTTTGTCTTTTTCCTCCCTCCCTGTCCGCCTCTCTTTGTCTCTCCCTGGGCGCACAGTCACAGCGGCGTTCATAACAGCAGGATTTCAGATAGCAGTCCATTCATTTCAGTGGAATTGAACGCAATCAGTGGAATCACTTGTAGAGGCGAAGTGAATTTGCACAGACTTTGGAGAACTTTGACACACAAATCTGTGCTGTTAACCAACAGCAAAGTGTCTGTGCTGGAGGATAAAGTGCTCCACTGAAGAGAGGCTGGGTGGTCTGCAGTCAGTTGAGTCAATGCTACAAACATGTTTGTTGGATAAAAAGTGAACTTGTAAGTCGATGGTAGTTGTTCTGCATTTGATTGACAGCTTGTAATATGTGATATGTTTTTTGTTTTTTTTTAATAATTTTTCTCTATGTACATACCCAGGGCATGAAGAGCAGTAATTATGCTGAGTGGATTATGTTAATGAAACAAGGAGTAAAGTAGCTTACTGTGACTGGCCAGAGCTAGTTTGTAACCGGCTGGGAGGGTTGAGTCTGACTCAACAGATGCAGACTGCAGGTGTAAGTCCTGCCACTGGTCAGTTGTTTCAAGTGGCATCACAATGTCTACGATCTACGTCTTCAAAGTCCCTGGGAAATGAACAACCTCTGAGCTGCAACCTACACACTGCAAACAGGAAACTGGTGCCTGGGACAGCAGTTAGCCTTCCTTTTGCAGTGATGTCATCATTTTAATACCAGAGCTCAAATCCTGATGTGCAAATGTTCCACCAAAACAGGTTGCACCTTGATGCTATTTTGCACCAAAACCGTTGCTGCATCCTGGGCTTAGCCAGACCCAGGATCTTTGTGATTGGTTTGAAGAAATGCAAACAAAGGGTGTTTTTTCCCCATATAGCAGAATGTGCATGCATGGAGCCAGAGCTCCTCTTCATGAGGGGAGGGTGATATCGTCCAAAAATAATATCATTCCAGCATATTATTCAATAGGAAGAAATACTGAAAACTATTTTTGGTCTAGAATTCACAATTGCCTCCTTTTGCTGTTAGTCTTCTTCCATATCGCAGTGGTTTATTGTACATCGGAGCTTTTGTAACCAAACAGCTTCCACATGTCTGAAGTTGCTTCCTTTTTAGGAACCAACTCCTCCATGTGATTCTGTCAACAAATCATAACCTTGCCATTATCATGATATATATACATATATATATACCTATATGTTTTTTTTTTCGCCATGGCCTGAACTTCATGCCAGTGGGCATGGTAACAGATTCACAGAAAATGGATTCACACACTTGCACTAGATTTAGCAGAAAGGCTGATCCTGAGCCAAAGGATGGCTGATTAACGGTTCATGTCAGCTGACAAAAAGAGGGTGTGGCTGTGAGAGTGGCTGATAACAAAAGGGTGGATTTATGACCAAGCTCATGAGGTGTTTGTTGAAGACTCTTGTGGGAGGCATCATGGCACTTAACAGTTCCTATTTCATCAGTGACTGATGCACCAACGTGCACATTATAGTGATGACACAAAATAATGACTCATAAGTGTTTGAAATCTCAATTTACTGCTCAGCATACAGTAAACTACTGTGTGTCTGTTATTCTGGAAGTAGTGATCATCTCTCTTTTTTAAGATTTAAGATTAATCAGAGCTCTGTTGTATAATTAAAACATATCTCAGTTCAGTAAATCCACGTTTCCTGAATTTAACCAGAATTAAATAGTTTAAGCAACATTGAGATTCTTGGTTACCCAAATTCGAAGAAAGAAAGAAAGAAAGAAAGAAAGACAGAAAGACAGAAAGAAAGGTAACACAATTATATTGTTTGCAAGTTTGCTAAAAGGTAGTTAGCTTAGTCAGCCGGCTTGTGATGGTTCAGCAGAGAATCTCTAATTTCTCCTTTGAGAAAAGAAAGAAAGAAGAGGCCTGTTATAAAACAGGGTTGAATTTGTCCCTTAACTTTCTTTCAAAGAACTTTAATCTTTCTGAATTTTAAGATAATTAAATTAATCATAATTTGAAGCTAAACCATGATTTAATTTGGTTTAAAAATGTATCTGATGGTGCAACCCGGCCTAAATGCATCATGAAATATAAATTTTAGGTCAGATGTGATGAAATTTCTGGACCTTCATGAGTGAATTTGACAGTTAAAATGTGTGCGCTGCTCCAGCAGAACTCGATGTGGCCCGTGATGATTGCAGAGAGGAGAGGGAACACGATGCTCTGCTCAAGCGTCTGGTGAACACTGACATATTGGCTTGTAGTGGACATTGGGGATTACTCTCTCTGTTTCTCTGAGCTCCAATTTTCTCTCCTGTCTGTCTCTCTGTCTCGCTCTTTGTATATCTCTTTCCTGTCCTCCCACTCTCTCTCACTGTCTTTTTGACTCGTCATCAAAACTGGCAACATGCTTCAACTCTGGAAACACACACACACACACTTCTACAGTCATGCTAGTAAACATACACTCGCAAACACGCACAGATTGCAATCAATATGCAATTTCCCCTCTGTGTATAAAAGATGGACCTACTTGGAGGCTGTCCCGCCGCTTTTGAGTAACGATGTGTCTACATGAAGTGCCGCTATAATTCTCATAACTGCACCGCCCGGCCCCTAAATTGTGATAAAAAGGATTTCATCTTGTGGGCAGATGCACACACATACGGCCGAGGGAACGAGCGCTGATTTATCCCTGACTTCCTGTTCATCTCTTCTCCTTCCACAGCAAAAACATGAAAGGAGTGAAACGGATTATTTGATGGAGAGCTTCAACAAAAAGATAGTCGTTGCCCCCAACGCTTTAGAGACACCAGAGCCGCTTCCTGAAACTAAACTAAACTCTACTTTCCCGCTCTAGTCTCATATTCGAGTTTTGAAGTGGAGAATTTGGGGTTTGACGATACTGAGGAGACTCAGTCTCACTCCTTTTCATTAGTCTTAAAGTTTAAATTCATGAGGGAAATGAGCTGCTGTGCTGCTCTCTGCATACAAATCTGTTAAATAGTTTCCAGATAGGCATTATAAAATCAAGGAGAACTCTAAAAAAGTTGATGGACCTGTACAACAAATCCTGGAAATGTAGATTAAATCAAATTCTGGAGAAAGATTGAAGCAGTTGAACCAAAAGGACACCAGTTCTGAAGGTCATGTTAGGATTTTCCACTTTGTAAAACATGTTAGCTACATTAGCATGTGATTTTCTTTTTTGTTGGTGCATAACAACCTCTTTTGGCACATTACCATAACTTTTTCACTTTTTCAAATTTCACCTGGGTGGAGTTTATTTGATGTTTGGGCAAGATGCTACATTGTTATCAGAATACAGACCCCTCATCGTATATTTTTGATTTTGGACATAATTTCGTCCATTTTGTCAATATATTTTAGAGGGGGTTAAACCTGAGTAAACCCATTTCAAATCTGCCCAACCACCAACCATCCAGCAGGGGAGCCATGGCAAGCAGAGGCCACATTGTGCCCATTCAGGCGAGCTACTCGTACTCTGGACAGCTTGTCCTGGTTGTCCAGACTAAGTGTGGTTAAAGCCAGATAAAGAGCAGGAGTAGATTAAGGCTACTGTTGGACACGGTTACAATTGGCCATCAAATATCTCTGCTACTTTGTCATCACCTCACAAGGTACCCTTTAGAAATTGTATGAGACACTGCAAGAAATCACTTTTAGTATGTGGTTAACGTTGTGGAATGGGTGCAGGTTTAGGCCCCAAAATTACTTGGAGAGATTTTGGAAAATATTGCGATTTTGGTTAAAATATGTTCAGGAAATCATGTGACGCACATAATGTTATTTACCTTCAAACTATACGTAACTTTAGACTTTTGGTTTCACATGGGAAACAAAACCCAGATGCCTGGGCATAAGCTGACTTTTTTGCTGTTCATACAACGTCACCTGACACGGATGGGTTTACATTGAAATTACCTGAAAGCCTGATGCGTACGCTGAAGGGTGTCTTGCGTGCCAAGTGGCACGATCAAACATTGATTTCTGGGAATCTGTGAATGAGAATGGGCTGCAAAATCAGACAAGCACAACTTCTGGGAAGCAGAAATGGGATCTGGATGGAAAATCTGAATGAAAATCTGCATTTTTTGAGGGATTCTTTACTTTTTTACTTTGAGGTGTTAGTTTTATTTTGGAATTTCGACACTTCTTCAACCTCTTTATGTATCAACATATCCCAGAGTTTCCCAACATCATAATGAATGTTCTGATTATTCCCTTACCTGTGAGGAAGGTGTCTGTGAAGGTGCCAACAGGTTCTGGATGCGAAACTAACTTGAGAAGTCGAGTCTCTCAGCAGCAAAATCCTAACCAGAAGCCTTTAAATGAGACAATTGAAACGACAGCAAAGCTCGCTCATTTGTGAGGCGCCAACAGGCAACAATTCAATTAAACCACACAGCCAGACGCACAGCGGCCCCGCGCTTCCTGGCACCGCTCGTCTCCGCGATTTAGAGACGTCCTGCCTGACTGGACGAGCCTCCGGGGCCGAGCTTTAGGAGCCCAGAAGTCCAGTACATTACATAATGGACCCGGCCGCGGGGACCGGTCCATTCTCATCTCCAAGGCAACAGGTGAATTTCAACAATGCACATTTGAGAGGCTCACAGATTTTCTGGAATACAATGCCCCCTCCTGCTGCCAAGCGTTTATGGTAATGCTCCATTCAGTGGAAGAATGGCGGATTAGTGCAGCGATGGAGCTGGATGAGCGCCATGTCCATCCTGCTGTTGCAGGAGCCGCCGGGCCCCGAGGAGTCACCGCCAAATGATGGCCCAGGGCCGAACCTGAGCATGGTGGGAGGGGTCACAGGGTCATGTGGTGGTTTAAGTTTTATAATGGTGTTTTTTTTTTGTTTATAGCAATTAACATACAATTCTGCCCACTTATGTAGACACATTTTCCCGGAATGCCTTTGATGAGCGTTCCAAGTGTCTCCTGCAAGTTGAGATTTGATGGGATTGTCTTTATCTGTCATATGTTGTTTGGTAAATCTGCTCAAATTGCCATCAGCACAGTGCCAGTAGACAATATAATTGAATTAATTAAACTACGTTGCATTTATTAGTTAATAATTTATTTATCTAGAAAGAAATTATTTTACATTTTCTTTTATTGTTTATATTTTGCTGTAAGACAAATGTGGAGTTATTTTATGGGGAAACAAAATTGTGTGAAACCATGCATCTGCACAGCTGCACATCTGAATGGTGTGTGTTCATCAGTGTTCAGTGTTTACACAGTCAACAGATTACATATGATTACAAACATGTGAAACAGATCTGACAGGGAGAACATCCTATAGATTTACAAAATGTAAGTGAAAATATGCAAACTGTGATTTTTACATTTTTGGGAACATTTAGAATTTTTATAACAATATGACTAAGTGACAAATAAGTTTAGGGTAAAGTGCAACATGTTTATTATTTACAACTACACATAAGATGTATTTTATGAAGGTTTCTAAATTAAGATAATCTCAAAAATCTGCACTGCAAAAATGAAGCTGAGGTCATTTTGTAGTGGTTCAAAACAAACAACTCTTTTTAGTCTTAATACTGACTCTTAATCTTAAGATATTTCATTTATTTTTATATTTCAGTTCTTCATTTCACATACAGAGCAGCAGCTGCTCCTGTTGGAACATCTTTTCCACCGTTGGCACAAAGACATTTATTAAATTTTAAGAATTAAATACTAACCTTCATTTTTCATAATATGTTTTTTATTATTGTGATTTTTTTTTTTATCTTGAAGTGCATTGGAGACACACAGCAAGTTTCCATCATTTATGTTTTCCTCAAACTGTAAAAAGAAGAGTTTGAGTCTGACTCAGTGCATGCTGGGGTCTGATAATATGCTCATCATGTTTCTTCAGAAACTGACTTTAATGAGTTCATTGTGCCATGTCCAGTATAGAAAAATGTTTATGGACCAAACAAATCACATAAAACCAAGCTGAGCCAAGTGAAGCAGGCAGTCAGACCAGGTGATCTCAGTCTACCTGATGATCTGACTCCGCCCCCTCAGGCTCCTGCAGGGAGACAGCATGGAGTAAAGCCTGTTCACAGAGAGTTATAACAAGTACAAGGTCAACCAAGAGCTGACTAACTGAATTTTTAGGGAAAAATCTTGCAGTATAAACTCATGACATTAATAAGCTGAATCCTAAATTTGGTTCCTCCACCCTCTCAGGTTGGCCACACCCTCCTCCAGGTGTGAGCCATCACCTTGATTGGGGTATATAAGGAGGTTTGTCAGCTGTGCATTTCAGAGGAGCGCTTTGATGAAGGCAGAGCAAAAGTCAGTTCAGTATATTATTTTCTAGTTTTGAGACAGTCACTGCAAAAGGGCATCTGACAATCTGACAAACACATAATTAACCCATGAGAATAATACAGTAAGCTATCGTTAGCTTGTTTTTGTACGCTGTGTTTACAACCTGTCTTACCTGACTTGCAGATAGGTCATCTGATCTCCTGCATTTTACACTGAGATTGGTCGCTGCCATGAGGCTTTCTGTGTCACAAGGACAATCAGATATGTAGAACTGCAACAGACATAACAAGCTCAAATTTAAAACTGTATTCCAAAATAATTCATATTTACATGTTATATACACTATCACAAAAAAATCTAACCCCCTAGAACCCAGTAGATTTCTATAATGTTGCTGCAGTTCACTGGATCCTCTCTTGAATTAGCATTTTCCTACTCAGTCTAACAAACAGCTCTGTCTCAGTCATAAAAAAGACAAAAAAAAATGTCCTCTTTGATTCCAAATATGAGGCATGTGCAGCTTTTTAGATCAGGTTTGATTCAACATACTTCCAAAAAAAAAAAAAAACATACAAAACCAGTAGCACTAAAACTCGTGCAAATAGCTGTGATGGAAGGAGTCTGTCTGGAAAGAAGAGAATTTAAGTAACCTCAGGTCAATTTTATAACAAACATGTGATCCGCAAAATGTCTTTGTTTACTCTGAGTCAACATTCAGAGTCATAACAGATCCTTCACTGGACGCTGGACTTTCAAAATAAAAGAAAAATGTCTTACACTTTACCCCACACAGCTATGTTAGAAGAACAAACAACAGTTATGGTTGTGTTTTGTGCAACTTATGCAGAAAAAATGCCTAATTTATGTGTTGGAAAAGTTGCCACAACCTGGTCAGTCGTCCCTACCAACTCTTTGTCTCACTTCCCCTGAGAAAACAGTGTCCGTCTTCAGCAGTGAGAGCTGGGGAGCCCTCTTCTTCTCATTCAGGATGCCTTTGATGTACTTTGTCACCCACCACTTGTTATTTAGGTAACAGTGGACAGTCCTGGCTGGGACAGTGGAGTCCACACAGAAGCTGATGTAATCCATGATGCAGTTTGTGCCAGTCTGTCACCTCAAAACAGCCCTCTCTCTCTCACAGGTTTCCTCAAAACATCTTCTCACTGTCCTCGCACACTGGCTCATCACGAGTGCACATATGAGGCTGAGGCGCACCAGGTTGTGGTCTGACCTACCCAGGTACTCCCTCTGACTCCTGGCTAGTGCTGTTAGCCTCTCCATCTTTTTAGCCAGTGACCTCATGTTGCCAATGTGAGAGGGGAGACATGGCTCATATCTTGACTTCTCTATAAACCTCTGCTGTCTCGACCCAGCTCTCTTCCTCCGCTCTTTTAATCCTGCTCTTACTCTGTGTCCATCTCCAGATCTCTTCTGGGATGTCTGTGGATCTGGTCTCATCAGATGATCCCTCGAGTAAACGATGCAGGCATGGAGTTGTTGTGAAACAACAGCTCGGCTGAATGAAAGAAGAACTTCCATGTTGAACAAAAGGCCAAAACTCTGTCCACTACCATGTTTAGAGAGGGAGGTGCTTAAAGACAAATATGAAAAAGAAGAAAGCTAAAAGTTGGAAAAAATAGAAAAAAGCAGGACTACAACAGGCTGCATGCATGGTTGGAACATTCAAACTCACAGTAGTCAGCTTTATGCTGTAAACAAACCAACAAGCCAACACTCTGGAATATAGATGCATGCACACAAGAAAATCACATTTTTGGCTGAAGAGAGAAGCAAACATACTTTCAAACATTTGATATTAACATGTTTTTGCAAAAATATTGCAGTCCTGACCTTTTCAAGGAGGTGATCAAAAGAATGAAAGTGGGAGGCTATATTTGCACAGTAAAACAAGTCTGCCAACAGTGGAAAACTTAAAAAAAAAAAAAAAAAACATTTTGCCACAGAGGCATCCATAATTAGAGCTGCTTGCAAACAAGAACACTATAGGAATGTTCATTTTTATTAACCATGTAAACTTTGTAGGATTACTGTCTTTTACAGAATAAGGGCAAAAATTGGAAACTTATGCATGTAAATGTAGTCCATTTAAAGAATCTGCAACACAAACCTCAGGACTGTTCAGAGGTTTCATACTCTGAGGATGATTTTAAAATGACATGTGTGCCCAGGCGCTACAGTGAAATATATATCGAGAGCTCCAGGCCTCTATGGGGACTACAGCAGCGGTTCTCAAGCTTTTCTAGTCTATGTTCCCTCGAAAGTCTGCACTTCTTCAGGCACAAGTGCATTTGTTAGAATATGTGCAACCCTCATTCCAAAAAAAAAAAAAAAAAAAAAGAGATAATTTGCTAATCCTTTTTGGCATATGCTCAGTTGAAAACGGTACAAAGAGACACAGGTAAACAAGTTAATTGGAAACAGGTGACAGTATCATGATTGGGTATGAAAGCAGCATCCTCAAAAGGCCCACTTGTTCAAAAGCAAGGATGGAACAACGTTCATCACTGTGGAAACACATGATTGGATGAAGGATGTTGCTACATGGTTCACAAACTTTGTAAAACCATTGTCGGTAAACACAGTTCATGTGCAGAGGATTGAATTCTGTTTTTTACATGTTACACAGAATCCCAGCTTTTTTGTAACCTTTTCTAGTTTGCACGTGTCTCTCAGGTTGATTTTGTACGTAAGCTCTCAGATGAAGTACAGATGTCCACAGACACAAATGTGGTCCAGAGGCAGTTGAATTTCAAGAGCTTTTTGTTTAGAAGCACTAAAACAAAGTTAAACTTCTGTCATCTTCTCTTGTCATTTTGCTGTGCCCTTGGTATTTACTGTAGATGGATTTTGTCTATCAGAGCGGCTGAGTGATGGTCAAGACTTTTAACAAGTTAGGTTTCTGCTGTTATTGCTGCCAGGCAGGCAGCAAAGTCCTGAGAGAGTGGAGGCTCGCTACCTGGAGAGCTGCTTCAGACTAAAAATCTCAGACAGAAAACTAAGATTTAGATCTGATTCATTCTTTCAGGTCTTCATCCAGACAGGGGATGAGATGCAGCAGGAAGGAAGACGAACAGACATGCGGGTGATTGACATCTTGGCCCGTCAGCCTCGTCCCCATGCGGTGCACCGAGGTCTGATCAGGCCTCGGATCTCATCACTTTCGGAGCGAGGCCACTTGGCCTTTGGTGTTGTCAATTTTTGTCAGGGGCAGAAAGGCCAAATACCAGAGCAGCAAGGCCATCAAATAAAAGAGTGTTTTTTTTTGTCCATGGAAATAATTAATCTAACGAAGATCAGATAATCCTTTATTAGTCTCACAATGAGGAAATTTGCAGTGTTACAGCAGCAAAGTGGACTGCAAAATGGAAAGAGAATTAATAAAAAACAACTAATGATGACTTAACAGTACTTAACTAATTTTGTTAAGTACTGGGACACACTGTAAAACCAAATGCTCAAATTAATTATTTTTACTAAGTAATGAAAACTTGGAAGAGGGTCCCTACAAAGGTCCCTAAAACACAAATGTGTCTGAATATTTTAAAAACATATTTTATTTTTTACTGAATGTTTTCTGAAAATGAAATGTGTTTTTAGACATAAAATTTATTCAGTTCTGTTAAATTATTGCAATGAGAGGTGAGAATGAAAATTCTGAGTTGTATTAATTTGAATGGTCAGGATAACTTCTAACACTTACTGACAACATTTTACACCTACAGGTACTATCTCAAAGTAGTGTATTCATTTTAAAAAGTCTCTTTATTTTGAGATACTAAGTCATTATTGAGAGAAAGTTTGTAATTTTAATGACTCACAGGATCTTTTTTCGTCACAGTGGCAGAAATGGGCTTCCATAGGGAAAGACATCGAATGAACAGCAGATGTTTCATAGGGGAGACGAGTGTATATAAAACGCACATCTGTCCCTTTGTCATTGTTAACAGAGACTTCAGTCTACAGCGTGAACCACAGAGTTGTAGAGTTACATCAGGCTTGATGATCAAAAAAAGTTTATATCACGTCGACACTTCTGTCTATTCACATGGACCCTCTCTCAGTGTGACGAGTCTGCATCACACGCAGCCAGATGTTCCAGTGGTTCATAGCAGGCTTCAAATCTCACCCCCCACTGTTTATGTGTGCAGAATTTCACTTGATGTCACCCAATCATAATCTCAGCAAAAGACACTGGTGTCTAAAAAACGTACTGACAGGAAAGAGGCAGAGGAGAAAACGACAAATTCAGCTGGAACATCAAGGCCAAGTGTCCTCAAGGCGTATGAATTTTTGAGGGGCACAGTGGCCGCGTCTGTCGTGGCTACTGTGAAATTCCTTGCCCTGGGTCTGAAACTTATGAGGCCAAACCCACCTGTCTGCCACCATGCCTGATGATGAGTCATCCCCTAAACAGTAAAGCTGAGTCCCAGTCCAAGACCCGATACTAATTCTGTTTTGTGAGTTTTTGAATATGCAGTGAAGAAATTAATTTACTCAAAGATATTTTTATACAAACTAAATAAACCTGATTTTTAAATCAACTGTAAAAGCTAGAGTTGGAGGAACCAGCAAGAGTTGCTAGTTTCTTCAAACACAGACATCATAATAAATATGACCAACTAATATGACTGTTGTTAATATTCATAGGTGACAAGCTCACTTGTTAGCATTGGAACATTTTGGCTGCACTTTTTCTGACATTTTTGTGCAACTTCCTCGTATCTTTAGGTAGACGGGTAGGCAGGCCATCCAGTCACTATATACAGGCCAAACATAATAATTGGATGTATTTACTTCATGCAGCTGAAAATACCTGGGTTTTCTTCTTTCTTCTTCTTCTTTTTATTTTTTGTGACAGCATTTGATTTATTGATTACTGTTGGGAGAATTTCAACAAATACAACAAAATGCTTCTGCCCATATCACCTACTTTAGCTTTAATGGATCCTATTGTACCATAATGCATTGCACAAATAAAATGGAGTAGCTGCTCACAGCTGGAAAACATTGAAATCAATGTAGAATTTTTGATGTGAAAGATCACACAAAGGAAAAATAAAACATTTAATCTACATACATTTATATATTCCCACCACTCACTGGTGACCAAAGTTTTATTTATTACATTTTTTGTTTCTTCTAGAAATAAATATGCATTAAGACTGGGAAAATATATTTCTTTCCACTTTTTTGCGTTTATTTTGTAGTGGTGTTCTAATGTTTCCATTCAGTGCAAGTCTTGAGGGAAATTCGAGTCATATCTCCAGACACTTGACAAGTCAGTAAACAACACAAAGATGGTCAACAATCTCACAAGTCGTAAGTCTGTTAAATAATCATAAAATAAATCTTGAGTTCCTGAGTCAATGTCATGTCAGGACTCAAGTCTGCTGACAAGTGACATCAGTCCACAAGTTTCCATGTTAGTGGATCAGGTACTTGAGTAAGTTGGGTCTTAGGTCCAAGCCAAGTCTCCAATTGATTGCCAAGTCTCATCATGTCTCAGGTCATTCAGCCTTTATTAAATCAATTCTTGAGGCTTGAATGTTTTTGCTGTCAAGTCCATTTTTATGATTTCAGTCTGGCTTTGAGTCAAAAAATGAGACTGCAGTCTACAACTCTGGTAATCAGTAATTTAATATGGTATGTAGTAAATATTGTATATTAGCAGTAAAGTTCTTAGGTTAAACTTACGAGGTAACCTGCGTAACTTTTATCTATTAATTCTGTTCTGTCAGGAATGGGCTTCCCCACATCACAGCCAGAACCAAACACACTGTTTTTGGACAGCTGAGTGTCAGCAGTGAGGCTGTCGAGGCCGCCGCCGCCGCCGCTCTGAGTCGAGCATCTCAACGAGGCCGGCAGTGGAATATCTTTGTTTCGTTCTTTTCCTCTGAGAAGCTGGCGGCTGTCAGCGCTGCAGACCGGTCGGCTCTGCCGGCTGTCACCTACATTCTGTACAGGAAACCATCACTGACAGATGTCAAACCCCTCCTCCTCCTCCTCATCTTCCTCTTCCTGCCAGCTGACACTGCCCTGACACCGGCCATGATGCCAGCTCAGTTACGTCTCATCCATAAGGCATCACGCTGCTGTTATTGCACCTAACTTGCATGCAAAAAGTACGAGGACAGTGTTTTTCTTGTTTTTTTTTTCCACCGGATGACGCCCACAGAATGTATTCTTAGAGGAACTCGGTCAGCGTATAAATGGTGAAAAACTGCAGATTCAGGAGAGGGAGAACCGTCAGCAGTTTTTCCATGTCAGCAGTGATAAGGAGGCGTCAGTGCTTCAGGGCTGAGGTGTCACCTGCGGCGGGAAACTCTGTCACCTGCTGCCAACCATCTCCCATCACCCCTCACTGGGCTGTGTCTCCACCGGCAGTGATGGCGGCAGGAGGTGAGGCAGGAGCCGGTGGGTGATGGCTTTATCGCAGCAGGAAGTGGCCGGAGGGAGGTTGGACTCCTGGAGTCACATGGACTCTCTGTGACTGGTCAGAGCTCGAGTCAGGTTATAGGATGATATGGTACTTAAAGCCAAGCAGGACATTTTCTAAAGTGTTGAAGGCCTCGGGTGAAATCTTCTTTTGGGCCCCATGTTGAGTTAATGATAACTCAGCATGGAGTTTAAAAGTAAATGGAACTGAAAACCAAGTTTACTGAATAGTCTTTATGTCCTTTGGCTTGGCATCTGATTGTATTAATGGAATTTTATTGCCCTAATATTGCCTTTTTGGCTTATTGACAAACATTTATGGTGTCAATGACATTTGTTTCTACTTTAAAAAAAATGCAACATGTCAATGAAATTTAGCCCATAACATATGGGCTAAATTTCTAATGTCACCTTCTAGTAAAATTAGTTTTTTATACAATTAAAAAAAGCAAAAATTGAAAATAGTTGAGAGCAGCTTTTGCAGTGTATGTGCACACATCCACATATATGTCAAGGTCAAGTTTATTTATATAGCACATTTAAAACAACCTAGGTTTGCCAAAGTGCTGTACAATCTAGAAAGCACCAAAGTATTAAAATACAACTATAGAAATAGAAAGTACAATATTAGAGTGCACAGTACACAAAAAATGTAACAATAGAAAACAAAATAAAGTGCACAATGAGCACAAAATTCAATATACACTAAAGTATGATGAGTGAGACTGATGTTGTGTTCAAGACACACAGGAGGCTGGAATTTACCAGTTGAAATATTCAGCTTCTCAAAGCGTTCCAGGTGCACAGTGTCAAAAGTGAGCAAAAAACTTGGCTGACCATTAAAAATTGATGACTTTCTTTGGCAAGTGTACACTCAGTTGAACCCTGAAGAGTGCACCAATGACATGTGATGTGCATAAATGACACGAAGAATAAAAACAATGCAGAGGCCATTATACATTTTACTTTATGGCACTTAATAACACTGGCAACATATTCTCACATCAATTTCAAGCAGAACAGGTTTTACTGTATGATAATGTGTTATTTCAGGAGGTCGGGATAGACCTCACAAATGCCCAGACTTCACAAATAAGAATTCTGACTTTGAGTGGCGTTCCATTGTACTTTTTTGATATGGAGGTTGGAAATTTTGGGGTTCCAATTCTTAAACACAGCCAAAGTCACACCAATAGAAAAGTGAATACTTTTCCAAGTACAGTGACTCCTGCTGCAAGGCTCTCTGACAAACAGATCATGAGTTATGAAAGGGGTTGTTGGTAAAGTGTAGGCCAAACTTCACCAATGAAAAAGAAACCATGCTGAAACCAGTGGCGCCTCCATTGAGTGTCTACTAAACATGGCTCATATGAAAGGGGGCGTGGCAACAGTGTAAGGACCAAAGCAAACAATCACCAATGACAAATTACCTCTGCTTTGTCCAATAATGACTTCCACAAGTGCCTAAAACAAACAGCTGGCCTGGAGATGTACTTGCTTTCTAACCACACACTGCATGAACGTAGTGATAATTTCTGAGGACATCGTTCCAAAAGGACGCAGGATAAACGAGTCAGCCATGATATGAATAGATACATATGGAAAGTGTGTATCCAGCCTTAATGGGTTCTGAAATGGGCGTGGCTAAAGTGTGGCAGGCAGGGCTAACTTGCATCATTCAAACAGGCGCTCTTTGCCAATACCAATAATTCATCCCACAAAAGTCTGTACCACCTTTTTATTATAAGCCACTCCCATTACCACACCCCTTTTACCTGTCAGTATGAAATAACATCTTTCATGTTTGTTTATTAACTAGCCTCGGCCTCTTGTCATTTTGCAAAAGTGGTCACCAGGCAAAAAAAAGTTGAGTATCCCTGCCCTCCTATTCTATGTCAATATGGCTGCCATGAAAAAGTTTTTTTTTGAAATAATGAAATGATAACAGCTTGTCAGATTCCCTGTGTGTTAACCACTTGCTACCTGGAACACAGCGGTACGACTTTATCCTTTTGATAACAGCATTTCCCACCCTGAGCATGACGTCAGAGCAAAAATGGCTGCTCTCTGAATATGATGACTGGCTGCAGACTGTTACTGTGTCATGCATACATATCAGAATTTGCTATAGTTGATGATGGTTGCGCCTCCCTTTTATTTGGGAGGACCCAATCCAAAATAAGTTGAAGGAAGTCTGAGGCAGAGGGCAGCAGCGTCCTCTGCCAGTATGATCTGGTCCCAGGTGTCCTGAACATGTCCCATCTGTAACCTGCCTGGAGTTCCTGTCCGTCTTCTGCAGGTTTCCCACCGTCACTAAATCACAACGCATCATAAATAAGTGCCATGGGCTCATTTGCTGCGAACGAAGTGGTGCAAACGGTTACTGCATGCGACGTGTCATGTTTATGACAGCATTACAGACACTTTATGATGTCAGGAGTGGGGGAGGAGGAGGGGGGGTTTGGGCGGTGGTGGGAGTTGTTTCTCAGCGCCTCAGTTTATTTACCAGGGATAACAGACACATCTCAGACGCCGCTCCTCTGGGATAACACATTCATGGATGACACACTCGGCTCATTTCACGGGAGAGGCGGATAGATTGCTGCTCTCCCTTCTAACTATCCAATCGCTCTTTGTTAAACAAGGCACAAACCCAATTACAAAGTGCCACACGCTGACAGTTTATTAACATCATCGCCGCGAGAGAGGGAGGCCGGGGCCGCTCGGCGGTGGCGGCGGGGGCGTACTCTGCTCGTCCTGTTTGAAATGCAAGGATGAAAGATTGTCCTTTTATTCAGAAAAGAAGGTTTGTGTTTGGAGAGGCTGGACAGGTAATCAGTTATACTTCATATTCATCTTCAGTGTTTTTTAGAGAATGTGAGGGAAAACAAGCCTAATGCCTCAGGTCAGTGTTTCCTGTTTTGCAGAAAGCTCGGAAAGGCTAATGGAGTAATATTTCTGGGCTGCGTCTGATCTCAGCCTCTGATCACTTCATTAAACTGATGTTGATGAATGCACAAAGCAGCCGGGGCGCAAGCAGACGCGGCAGATGCATCTTAATCAAGGAGAACAGGAGAGGAAGGTGGGATGCATGTAATCGCTCACTCACTTCCTCCCCTCCTTTCTGCCTTCATCCTCACTGTAATGAACTCATTCATGACTGAGCAGATCTGCCACTTCGCGAGAAATGAAGAGGAACAGGGAGCAGACCTGAGCTGAGACCTCCAGCGAAAACACTTGGACTACTGCTGCTGATTCACCGAACATATGGGGCTTCCCATCCATTCAACCAGGGACCTGTGACTGGACCAAATTCCCAATTTACAGCTTCTCTGCTTCACCTTACACAACTCAAATATGTATAATTTGGTTTCCATAAAAGATAAATGGGCTGAAACTCTGTTCTCTACTAGTTCTTTCCAAACAACAGTGCCAGGAATTAAATCTGCAGTAGAAAACTAAAAAGCAGACTCTCTTTGTCTTTTGAGAGCGGTCCAAATTAAGTAAAAAATTAGATTTTCAACATCTACAACAACACATTCAGAGGATCTGGAGAAATCTCTGCACACAACAGTCAAGGCTAAAAACCAACATTGAACTGTGACCTTTGACCCCTCAGGAGTCACTGCATTAAAAACTGACATATTTATATAAAGGATATCATTACAAGGGCTTTGGAACGCTTCAGAAAGTCATTGCTGGCAAACACAGTTCATCGCTGCATCTACAAATGCAATGAGGAAGCCAAATGTCAACATTATCCAGAAATGCCACCAACTTTTCTGTGGCTCGAGCTCATCTGAGATGGACTGATGTAAAGTGGAAAAGTGTGTGCTGTGGTCTGACGAGTCCACATTTCAGATTGTTTTTGCTAATCATGTGTCCTCTGACCTAAAGAGGAAAATGACCATCCAGATTGTTGCCAGAGCTAACCTCAAAAACCAGCATCTTTGATGGAATGGGGTTGTGTTAGCATGGCTAACTGTGAAGACCACATTAATGCTGGAAGGTACATACAGATTTTGAAGCGACATGCCACGTCTGACGTCTGTTTAAGAGACGTCCCTGCTTATTTCAGCGAGACACACTGTGCACGTGTCCCAACAGTGTGTCTTCGTAGTAAAAGAGTTCAGGTACTAGACTGACCTGCCTGCAGTCCAGACCTGTCTCCCATTGAAAATGTGTGGTGCATTATGAAGCACAAAATATAACAACAGAGACCCCGGACTGTTGAGCAGCTGAAGAATGAGAAAGAATTTCTAAACACTTGCTGACTGTTGTTAAAAGAAAAGCTGATGTATCACAGTGATAAACAGGCTCTGCCCCAACTTTTTTTGGAATATGCTGCAGGCATCATTTTCAAAATGAGTGTATTTTCTCAAAAAAAAAAACCCAAAAAAACAATAAAGTTAATTAGTTTGAACATTAAATGTATTGTCTTTGCACTGTATTCAATACAGGTACAAAAGGATTAGTAAATCATTTTACACAGAAGTGCCAGCTATTTTGGAACTGGGTACAAGAAAATGTTTTAAATTATGCAACAAAGTTGAGATTTTGATGTAGTTCCCTCTAAAAATATGACACTACCACAGAGTAAAGTCTATGGGCCAAGCAGAAACTCATGGGCGGAGCCAGCAGCAGAAACACATCCGTGCAAATTCAGTTGGCCATGTGCCCTGAAACTAAACTTGGAAGCTAGAAAACTTTTTTGCCGACTGTGCTGGGTGAGCAGTTCGTATCGGACTGACTAGGAGCCATCTTTGGCATCAGTATTAAGGTCTTGCTAATAGATCCATGGTTGCACCTGTACAACTTCCATGTGTATGACTGTAAAGGGATATTTACAGGATAAACAACAACAACAACAACAACAGGAAGTGAGTGTTTGTTTTGAAAAGTGTGAAATGGTTTGCAGGCTTCATGGGCCATTTACTGGGTCCAAGGTCACCTCACAAAACTGGTCTCTGAGTGAGATATCTGCTGGTTACACTGAGTGTAGACATTCACACGATCTAATCATCTGAAGTAATAATATCTGAATATAGAATTTTAAAGAAATCTGAGTAAGCAGCTCTAATTCTGATATTATTGAAATAAAAGACCCCCCTCCTCTGCAGCCTGTTTGCATGCATGGATGCAGCAAAGCACCCAGAGACTCCTCCTCCTCCAGTGGACAGCTTGTTTGGGAGACTTACCGTATCGCGGCCGGAGCGCCGCCGCTTTCTGCTGTGGCGGGCAGAAACAAATGTGAGCCATAAATCTGGCATACGACTCGCCTGGGGCCGTCGGCAGGTTTACAGCCACTCTGGGGGGCTGGGGGTGGTGGGGGCGGTACTTCGTGGGCTGGTCCAGCCATTAAAATGGGCCACATGCCATTAGAGTGGACACACTATGGCATAATGTTGTATAATTTCCCTCTACTTTAGACCGATTTATTATTCATTTTCCCTCCCGCAGGAGACGAGTCCTGGCCACGTACACCAGGGAGAACAGACAGGAAGAAGCCTAATAGGTTAGTGTGTGTGTGTGTGTGTGTGTGTGTGTGTGTGTGTGTGTGTGTGTGTGTGTGTGCTCTTTAGTTACGTATACATGTCTAAGTTTAAAACCACAAAATGTAAAACAGAGTAATCAAAACACCGTCCTTTTAGAGTTCAGGGAACTCATGACGGGAGCAACTTTCAGTTTAATCACTGCTTTTTGCTGCTTATTCCAAGTTTTATAATGTTTTTCAACCAACAATGGAGTTCATTTCACAATTTAATTGATTTCAAGCTCACACTTCTTCCCTGTAAAGAACCATTTTAAAGTTGAAACCGAACAAATCTGACTGTAATTACTGTGTATTGTATGGACAAAAATCAGAAACAGACGCGGTATTATTTTGTTTCCAAACAGAGCAATTCACAAATGACGTTAGCATGAAATTTAAAATATTAAAGGAGCAACATGTAGTGATTGTGCATCCAAAAATGAGTCCAAATAGAAAGTTGGAGCCTTGGAGCCATGGATGGTATATATAATAAGTTGAATCCCTATTTATTATACAGTCAATGATTCAGAATCAGAAATACTTGACTGATCCACGGGGGGAAATTGGCCACATTAGACACTCCATTCAAGAGAAGAAAATATATATCAACAATGAACATTATTTTTACCTACATATTGATATGTTGATATTATTTCTCATCCTACTACAATATATAACTGAGACAGTAACAGTAATGCAACAAAATATCTAAATAAAAAAGTGCTTTTATCCAATATAAAAACATCAATATCTGTATGCAGAAAAATAAGGAAAATAATTATATCAGTTCGTAAGCTACTTTAATGTTAGTTATAAAACTAGATATGTGAAATGGTAAATTGCTGATATTCCCACCTGTGTGCGTGCCTCCCCAGTCAAAAAAGTCTGGACACACTTAATGACAACAGAATACGGTTGTACAGACTGAAATCTGCTGGAAAGCATTGCCAAACAGTCGTGGGGTTATGTGAGTATTATGTTGTTCAATATGTTACCATGAATGTGTTGGCTGATGTAAAAACTAACACTAGCTTGACTAAACCAAGCTTGACTTGACAAGGACCTGACATTAGTCTTGTGTACCAAACGTTAGCATTACTTTCCAACTTGTCTGTGGACGTCAGCACAGCTCTGACTCAGTTGTTACAGTCAGGGTGCAGTTTGATAGACCTACAGTGACTCGAAACTTAATAATGAACGAATGAAGCCTTTGTTTTGTTCACAGTGAGGGGAAGAACTAAAGATCTAACATTAAAGATCAAAGTAAACGCTCTAATGAGCATCATCACTACTATCTTCTCATGTCCAGGGTAATCGTGACACCGGTGTTGTCACAATTTTATTAACCAGTGGGGAAATGTCCTCACTGTGGCATCACTAATTGAAAGAAAGAAGCTTTAAGAAGACAGAGAGGCCAGATGTGCTCGTCAGTTTCCAAGCCTCTGAGAAGTCAGAGGCACTGAGCCTCCAGCTAATTATAGCTTACAAGCTAACGACGGACAGCATGCTTCCCACAGTTATATGACTTCCTGCTGAAGGACGCTGTAGTTTGTTGGGTAGGGATCATTGTCAGGTGGAAGACTAGAGATAAAACTGATATTCTGAAACATTGTACTGAAATTTGAAAGAGAAACTTTTGAAAGACAACTTCATAAATGTGATGTTTGGCAGATCAGCACAGTAAACAGTTTGGTGTCACGACAGGCTGTGGATCCCTCAGGGAGGTCAGAGGTCTCCATGTTGCGCTCAAGGACACTTGAGTGGGTCGGAGGGCGGCCGGCTGCCGTCAGCTCGGAGCAGTTTGTGTCTCCACATTTTTATCTTTTTACAATTATTGTATTTGGCAGCTTAGCAGAGTCCTCTTTTTTGGATGATGTTGGCAGTTTGCCGTCATTAGTCAGCTGTTAGTGAAGAGAAACAGAAAATAAAAATGAGACGGAGGACTGAGGACAAACCATCAAATCATAACAAGGACACAAACCTCGAAGAGAAGGAGAGTAAACAGGCCTTTCAGTGTTTTATTATATGTGACAACATGTATACATATTGTACATCATTATACAGCTGAAGAGAGGCTGTTTTTTTCCCACAGTCAACAAGACTTGTTTACTTCCTGGTTACCCTCCGTAAACAGGATGTGATATACCCATTCAAATGAGTTGAGAGATCTGCAAACTGAAAAGTAGGAGTGGGAAGAAAAACTGATTCTATAAGTATCATGATTCCTTTTTCAACACGATTTCTGAATAGATTTTTGGATTGCTGAATCATTTTCGCTCTTGGTCCATTAGCTTGATGCTAATACATAATGGGAATTCCCATTGACACATCAACTTTAACTTACGCATCCATTTTAGTTTAATCAGTTACTCTTACTTCAAGTCAAACTTGGAAGAGACGGTGCGTAACCGAAGAGGGCAGCACATATTTTTATATTTTATTCATTGTTCACAACTTTATGAGCAGGAGGTAGATGTAGCACTTTTTGTGGGGTCATTTTGTTTATTTTGTCACAGCTCAAACACGTCTTCCAGATTTCATGCACTGTATTGTGTGTCACCGTAGCTGCCTTCAGTTGTTTCGACAGGCAGCGGCTGGTATGCGAAACTTGAATTTTGAGCCGTTACTACTTCAGGCACCAAACAACACAGAAACATGACAGTTTCTCTTGGTTCCTCCAGTTTTTCCTTTGTTTTGCCTCCAGCTAACACTGTGACGTAATCATGACATTGGCTCTAAAAGGGTCTTTTGCCCACTCGAGGGGGATTGGAGAAAGAGTTCTGAAGTACTGGTCTTAATAATAAGCCAGTGTTCTTTGATTACACTGTCTGTCCTTGGGTACAGGTGAACACTGAATGGTGCAGATGACTCTGTTCTGTTTCTTCAGGTCAAGTGGTGGCAAGCCAATTCAATTTGTGACAACTTTGAAAAACACGAGGCACTTTTAATCCAAGTTCTCTTTCTATTCTTTTTTTTCTGTCTCAAACAGTTTATAAGCTTGTAGGTTTGGATGTTGAAGTCCTCATTTGAGCTGCAGCTCCGTCTGATTCAGCTGAACTGGAAGACCAGAAAACAGTTGGGTGATAAGATCAACCACGAAGAAGAGTTTCTGTAGGCGTAGGTCAGGTTTTAGGCTGTTGTTTTCTGTATGTCTGAAAAATGATTTTATTTTAATGACATGATGATCTGAAGGTGATTATTTTTAGAGTTTATGAAGTTTTGGAACTCTTTTTTTTAACATGGACAGGACCAGAGAATTTACTTTTCATGTTTTCCAATAGGAAATGTAGTAAAAGAATGGATTCTTTTGGTGATTGATCAGTTCCAACTTGAAGAAAAAGATGAAGGTTGGAGACATTTCAGATCTCATTTTTACTCCTGAGACCTGAAGGAGAAAGTCATTTCCACAGCCAAAGTAAGTTTGAGGTGAGCACCTCCTTAATAAGATCTGGTAGACTGACTTAATTTTAGGAAGGAAAGTTAGCCATCCTCTTAAAGCCCCTACACATGATCAGTGGTAAAAACACTTTGCGCTGGCTGTCCCATTATTTTCCTATGGAGAGAGCAGTGGCGCCAAACCTAGCGTGGCACACCGCTTGGATCTGCCGCTCACCGCTGCTCCCTAAGTTCAAATTCTTTGAAACTTGACCTCGTTTGCTGCTGACCGTTCAAAGCACAACCAATGAGATAACAGCTGAATGTGACGTAGCCAGAAGCGACACATACAAACAGAGGAGGGAGAGGAAATGGAGGAAAAACTCATTCTCTGTGTTTCTGAGTTCTAGTTCGGGCTACCAGGCTTGTGATTAGGCAGAGTTTACAAGCTACCGTTAAGCTAAATACAATGCTAATGTTAGTTTAGCTGTTTGTGTACGTTCGCTATTCCAGGCAGACACAGTGACAGGATCAGTGCTTCGTAGATATAAACTGTCGTTTAGCAGTTTAGAAGAAGAAGATATTTGTTTTTTGAAAAAAGCGTGAGGAAAAAAAGAGCATCTATTCAGTTACATAAAGACATTAAATAATTAACGAACATAATAAATATTGTCAGTTTACTTTTATAACTCAAGTGTTACTGGAGAACCTTTTAAGTTTCTTATGAGACCTTATAACCTGTACATACATACATACATACATACATCTGTCTCTCCAGGAAGTTGTGATTTTGAGATTGCAACAATTCATGCAAACTGAACCAACCATTTTTTTCATTTTGTCACAGGTACTGAAAAGAACAGAAGGTTCATCATTGTTACTGACATTTATCAATGTTCAGCGCATGTCTTCATCTACAAATAAAGCAGATTTTGCTCAGAATAGAGTGCGGTTTTGTTCTCTCTGGAACAAGTTGCTTTTGATTGTAATGAATTATGTATAAAAAATTGCAACATGCATCACAATTTTTTAAAAAAAGTTGCTGTGAGATCAGGCATTTTAGGCAACAAAAATCCCCAAAATAGTCTGCGAAATCCTGAAGACTGACCGACTGATGTATAGTGTTGCAATGCAATAACTTATTCTGATGATTTAATATAAAAACTATGAGTAGTTGAGCACTAAAAGATGAAACTCTTTAAATACATGACTTAAAGAAATATAGCACTCCAGTCTAAGTAAATTCACATTACATTACTTAAAAATATTCTGTACCTTAATTAACTCTTCCATTAACTGCATCTTCAACTTCAATTTATCTTGCTGAAGCTTTACAACACTGAGCAATTATATTGTGATTGTGGTTTTGTTTAGCACCGTCACCATGGACAGAGTTGGACAGAGTTGGACAGAGTTCTCCTCTCAGACCAGCTGCAGACTGTCTCCTCATCTCCTGTCCTCTTCTCTGTCCTGCTCCCTGCCTCTCCTCCTCAGCTGTCTTTCTCATTCAGACTGTTCAAAGACAGGGTCGCTAATAAAAATAGACATAAAAAACACTACTTTATTATTACAAGTTATACTGTTTGTTACCAGAATCGCTGTCACAAAGATATTTTTCTTTTGAATGCTGTCTCCAAAAACAGTCTCTAGAGACATTTGTGGCCTCTCCTCTTGGCTGTCACTGTCCTCTCTGTCTCTCCCTTGTCTCTGCTGTCAGCTCCAGTGTTGTTGTGGCAGGGGAAACCCTGGCAGACGCACCGCTGTTGACCCCACACACTCCGCTGGCGACTGCCCACCATACATCCTCAGCACTATTTCTGTAATGTCTTTAAGCTTTCACAGTGTACTTTCCTGTTATTTTTCTTTGTATCTGTGTGTATATGTGTCCATTTTCCACAGCAACTGTCACTGTTGCGTCTGCAATTTTTACTTCTCTGTAAAGTGTCTTACTTTGCCCATGTATTGTGTAACAGTGTAACTCTGTCTTACATTAGACATAAGTTTTGATTCAAATATAACTTTCAGCAAGACTCGACACTTGAACTTACCTGTTGCATAAAGTTTCCCTATGAGAGATTATTTTTATGCAACTGGCCACAAAAGAAGTTTAGCAGCTAGGAGGCTCCAAAGAGAACATTAGTTTGTACCATACATAATAAATTATTTTCTGAAACCTCTACAACATCAATATGATCAATACTTCCCTGAAAAACCTATTATATGCTATCTGAAACATGTTTTGCCCTCTGGTGGATCATCAGATCACTGCAAAGCTGCAGCCGCCCCTGAGTGCAAAATCCAACATGGCTGCCTTCACATAGTAACTGTCACATTTTTGGCAGGAAAATCTTTTTTAACTTGTCAGACGTTATGGTTGTAAAGTTTGTTGAAAATATGTGTATCAAACATGATATAGCAGGTAGCTTCTATAAAATAACTGATCTATGAATCTCAATCAGTCACAAATACACTGTTAAACTAAATACTGAAAATACATTTAGAGCTGAAACTGAGATATGTACAGTAAATAATATTTAAGAAGTCAGGCAATTATAAAAAATCATTGACCACTATGATACAAACAAAATATCACATTAATCATATAGAAAACAGTTGGAGGGGTGTGTCAAAAGCTATAATAATCAAAAAAAAAAAAAAAGAAGAACTTCCAGGCAATTATTTGATGTTTGATGCTTCACATGATAACAAACCTAATATATATAATAAGACGCATTAAATACTGGTACATCCAGTATGAGTTTTACATGATGGAGCATCTGGACAGTGGTTAATTTTAAAATCTAATACTTGTTTTGAGTTATTTTTTTAAGAAAAAAAAATCAATCATCTGATTGCAGATGTTGAATGTTAATATTTTCTGTTTTCTTTACTCCTGACAGTAAACAGAATATCATTGGTTTGTGGACAAAACAAGACATTTGAGAGAAAACACTGAACAACATTTTTCACTATTTTGACAATTAATAGACCAAACAACTAATTAATTACTCAAGATAGTCGACAATGAAAATAATCAATAGTTGTAATTCTAATTCAACAGCCTAAATAAGTGTGTTTAAACGTTTCTTAGTCAGCTCTGAGTCTTGCAGGCCTGAGCTCTTGCAGCTCTCTATCAAAAGGCCTTTCTTCTCACTCTGAAGGTAAGAGGAGGAAAATAAGTCCTGAGAGAGGCGATTGTCTGCAGCTTCGCCATCCAATCTCCAGTACCGCGCCGAGCGACCTGCCGCCGCTTTAAACCTGTAAGACGTTCAGCGTTCCTCCTTTAATCCTCCTGAGAAGGCGGCCTGAGAGGGGAGGAATGTGCTGGATCAAACAACCCTTCTCCTCCTCCTCCCCCCGCCTCCCACCTGAGGACCAGAACAAGGACGCTCTGTCTTCAGGGGGATTCACAGGTAACCGGAGTCACTTTCGCCCCGCCGGATCGCTTTTCCCACCTGAAGCTGGGCCTTGTCCCGCACTAAACGACCACAATGTAATTAGTCTGGGGGACACAAAGACTTCGACAGCCCCTCCTCGGCCCACGAGGAGGGGGACAGACGTCTCAATGACTCATTAGGAGACAACAGATTAGATAACGGAGGTCTAGGATGTCCTCCGCCCCGCCGTCCACCTGCCAACAGGTGAGCTGGACACGAGCTCCGCCCCCCCACTTCTCTACAACTCTCATTACCTGTCCGGAGCAGAGGTCGGGATTCCTCCCACGGGACCTGCTAATGGATGTAACGAGAGGGGCGGGCGCATTGTTTGGCGGCGGGCTCGAGTTTCGGAGGCGAAGAGGGCGAGCAGGCTGCCGACCCCGAGTCCCGCGAGGGATGAAGGATGGAAAGAGGAAAGGAAAGAAAAAGAAACAAGCTGAGGATGGAAGAGGAGATGAGAGATGTAATTGGATGGTGATGGATACCGACCACACACACACACACACACACACACACACACACACACACACACACACTCACACACACACACACACACACAGACCACTACTCTCTGAAAATAGACACTGATGTATAAATGAGAGTTGATCCTGGATTTGACTTTGTGGATACAATTCCACATCTCTATTTGTGGTGGGTGGTAATCCTGTGTGTGTGTGTGTGTGTGTGTGTGTGTGTGTGTGTGTGTGTGTGTGTTTTAAGCTCTGTTGAAGTCTCAGTTTGTTAAATCAATTGATAATAAATTCAGAATTACCACATATCAAGCTACAAATTTGTCACTTTGAGTTTCGTCTTTTAAAAGTTCTACTTAATGAAATAACAACCAATGATAAAGCTTTTGACTCAAAATAAAATAAAATCCTGAAGATATAATTTATCAGGGAGGAAACTGAGACAATTCATTCAGAGAAATATAAGAAAGTGATAAAGATGAACCAGTAGTTATTTACTGTGATGTTATATTTATTTATACAAAACAGAACAATGTAAAATAACAAAGTTGACAGACACACAGTTACAAGATGTTTCAAATTAGATTTGATTTTTATAGATGTTGTCACAACATTTTTTCTTGACTTTATATTCCTTCAGTGGTAGCTGTGATGCACTTTGCAATTCAAGCTTGACTTACAAAACTCCCTGACTGGAAGCGCTGGCGTTCTCGAGCTGATGGATCGTGAAAAAATGTCAAGGTATAATATGAGTGATGTTGCAGTGTGATTATTCCCTCTTGAGATGAGCAAGTGTCAGACGTATTTATTCATAATATTCATTATCACAGTTTTCTTCAGTCAGTCTTGTTTCTGTGTATTTGGGGAACGATTCACTTCCTTGTAACTCCCAGCAGCTCCCTGTTTTCCTTCCCAACCTCGTCCTTTTGAAGGATATTCTCATAAAAATGATGCTGTGGCTCACATAAAACGTGCCACTTCTTAACCTTGTTAATCTGTTGACTGTATGTCCATACATGTATTTGTCCACCCACATACAAAAGTAAACTATTGGTACATTTATGTTAATACAAAGAATATATTTTATGTAAGTCTCTCCTGACAAACAACAAAAATGCCAATGCTCAGTGGTCAGAAGTAAAGACTACGTACAGTGCATAACATGTTATGAATGGTCACAGCAAGAATAGACATGAAATAGCAGTGCCACTGAATATTACGATTCAGCCGTAGTCCTGCGTGGGTCCAGTTTTGCACCCCCACCCCACCCACGAAGCTGAGAATCAGAAATGGCATTTATTTAACACACATAAAGTCACCAATTTGTCCTTAACTTGTGTTCTCAACTGGCGCATCGTCTGCAGCTGTCTTTGTGTTTCCGTAGTGACAACAGGACTAGCTTGCAGCTATTAAAAGCTAATACTTTTTTACTCTCAATCTTTGGGCGCGCTAAAATCCTCTAAAACATCCGATTCGACCTTTGACGATTTATCGTCCACAATTTAGTGTCTTCCACTGGCTGTTTTTTTTTTTATACCATTGGTTTAGCTGTCTGATAGTGACATTCCATTGTTTGGCAGGATGTGAGGTCAAAGGTTGTGTTGTAGTCTGTCACAATAAAATCCTGTCAGCTAACTGGGTTTGATATAAAGATATCAATCTCAAAAATAAGCACAATCATTGTCATGATTGATTTCTGGAGGGAAACATATTATTGCAATCCATTTGCTATATAGTTATAGTTCTCACCTGCTGCCAACCAACAATTAATTCCTTTTTTACCCATTTCTGCACCCGTGGATTTATATAAATATATTTTTTGCCTGTTAAACCTTTGGCAGGTCACCTACGTCTCTACCAGGAGCTTGTTTCTGTCTCAGAGCAGCTGAGCTCCTCAATTCTTCATGATGCTATAGAACATTTAAAATATATGTGGACCAGGATGTGACATATGTCCTGTCCTAATGGGCCAACAAAGTCCTATTCTATTTGTTTCATTATCTATTTTGCTTTAATATTTCCATCAGTAGCTTTGCTGCAGAGACACAGGGCCACAGATGTCTTTTCTTCCTCAAGGCTGGAGTGTGTCTCTGCTTTACAGGCGTGCTGGCTGGTTTCAAAAAAGGTTGAATAATTAAATTCAATGAACAATGCAAGGCATTTAAATTTTGTGAACAGTTAAAGGTTAACAAGCCTTTATTCAAGCATGACTGACACCAGCCTGGTAGAACAAATTGATACATGGCAGGAACCTTCAACATGTCGAAACACAAGAAAAGCCACTGAAATTAAACTTGGAGAGCCTTGGATCCAACTGTTTTTCACAACTTTTCCAAATGACTGTATTTGAAAGTAAAAACCAAAGTGAACTTTTTGTTTCCTTAAATGACTTTCTCTTCACTCACTCTGGCACTTTAGGCCCACATAATTTATGTTAATATATGTAAACTGAATCAATTCATTCCATCAGCATAAAAAAAAGGAAAGAAAAAAAATCATTTTTGGTGGCTTTTACTCTCCGCTGCGTCTGTGATACGAGGGCCCGCTGATGGCTCTGCAGTTAAAGTATGGAGTCTAATCCGTCTCCAAAACGCCGTCCAGGTCGACAAGCTCATTTAAAAGTTCCTGACAGACAGGACTGACAGCTGATCCTCCGAATAAATGGAGCGGCTCGTCAAAAAGAAGACTGTCAGGGAGGGCGAAGACTGCGGCGGCCACGACTCTGAAACCCCCTCTCCGCCTCAGGCCGCAGGCTGTGAAGCTCAGAGTGAAGGAATTGATGATAAAATGAGTTTTTGAATATGGAGTGAGTGCTTTTTAAACCTAATTCCTCCTGGTCTTGCCCCAGAAATACAGATCTGACATGTTGTAGGGAGACGAACAGGGAAAAAAAAAAGAGGGCAATCCAATCAGGAAGAGGGCGGGGCCAGGAGGAGACTATCTGAGCATTGACATGTGGTTTTGTCCTTAATCTTCAGCTTTCTCTGTTTCATTTGTTAATTAGCATCGACTAATGTGTTGCAGTGTTTGCTTGACACCATTGGAGCGTTACAAAAAATCAATCTGCTGTCTGATTGAGCCAGCAGGCGGCTCGCTACGCGGCGGCCACAGAGTCTCAGAGAGTGTTGGCAGAAGACTTTCTGTCTGATATCAGAATGAGCTGCTGAGCGCTCGTTATCAAAATGAAACAGACTTTTACGAGCTTCAGTTTCGTCCCCTCTCAACCAATAAAAAGACTCTCCTGACAAGAAACTGGAAAATATACAGCGAGGGATTAAAAGGACCATTCTGGTGTCTTTTCTGTGTCTGACTGTTCATGTTTGTTTTCTACCTTCTATCATTTGTTTCAGCTCAGTTTGCTGTGAATATCAGTGTCTTGAAACCTGGATTTTGTATTTTATAAGGGAGTAACAAAGTATTTAATATTGCAATATTACAATAAAAAATGTCTCAATACTGTACAGTCAGTGATATGCTAAGATATTACAAGGTAAATAGTTGCATTTTGTTTAGTTTATTTCATTTTTATAAAATGACTGCTACTGCATTGTGTTTTTCTGTTGCAGCTGACATTTTTTTGCACATGTTCAGGTCACGTCTGGTTACTTCTGTTTTCTTTCTTTAATTAAATAAAACAAAAGCACATTGTGTTAAACGGGAAAAATTTTATGCTGACAAAAACGCTGCACACATCACGTTTTTTAATACCATGATAAATATTGTATTGTGGACTTTCTTTAATTGGGATATTATCATATCACCAATTTTTGGTATGGTTACATTTATTTATCAGCAGCAGCATCAATGTTTGCTCTTGGTTTTGTCCCAATTTTATCTGATTATTTTCCTGATGTATCAAAAGGAAAATCCGACTTGGCCGTTGGCAAAAAAAAAATAGCAAAATGCCCTCTCCTCCCTACACCTAGGGTGGGGGTCAGCAACCTGCTGCTCTTTTATCCCCCTCCAGTAGCTTCTTGTGGTTTTAACAAACAATTATATGAATAATTCTTCAATTTAATTTTCATTTATCATTATGGTAGGCCTAAAGTGATTCTTACATTCTCCAGTTGTAAAAATGTGCAGCCTATACACTTCTTTTTAAGAGTTCTGTTTTAATATTTTGTCAACTAAAAAGTGTGTCATAGCCTGTGTCTGCAGCTTAGTGCCGTTTGCTCTGTATTCCGCTGATGCTAGTCTTGAGTCTATGAGGAAAATGGAGAACCTAATACTTGTGACTCCAGACAGATTATTTTATTCTTTTCTTCTTTTGCCAGAATGGCTCTGTTGATAGTAAAGGCTGCAGACTCCTGCCCTAGGCGGTTTATATGCAGCAGTTTTTAGATAGAACATGAGTGGAAAGCCACAGAATAATTAAAAACATCTGGAAAAAAAACGTGTGCCTGCCCTCTGAAAGGTGGAAGTTAAGAGTGCAGATTGATGTTAGAAATTTGTGCTGCATTGATGCCAATTTTAATGCTAAAACTTTGAATCTGAGATGTTTGAATGGAGAGTTGTAGCAATACTGTCACAAAGAAACTGAATCCATAATTGTGCAAACTTTTAAACCTTTAGTTTTTGCTTTGAAGTCTTACATTTGCTTTTTTTTTAGCATTCTGTAGTTTCCCAGTAGTGTTCCTTCTGTATTCAAATCAGCATTTAAAGTTTCGTCAAAGTATGTTTTAGTCTCAGAATCCTGTTCTCCCAAGCTCTTTGCAAAAAGCATTTAAGCACGTGACCTGATGAAAGTTTCTGCATGATGATGTCGCTACCATTGACATAGTATAAATAAGAATAGAAAATGACAAAAGGGAAGCCAAAGCATAATGATCGCCCCCTGGTGGCTGGCTGCAGTACAGGTCATCATCAAAACCTGCCTCCCCCATGTTAATAGAGGACATGTGCCAAACTAAAACATGAAAGGACACGTCAAATATTTTTTGACCATTTCTGTCATTTTAGGTGGGTCTTATCATGCTGATGTTTGTTCAGTGTGGTTTTATTTGCTTTTAATTTATCTGATACTGTAAAAAAGGGGTTTCACATCATGTCTGACAGCTGAGCTCTGCTCCAGATCGAGTCAGCCGGCTGTGTGGGCGGGAACTTAATACTGCGGTTCCAACCCTGATCTCTGCTGCACAGACTCTGCCTCCACATGTCACCAGCACAATATCAAGGATATTTTGGCTTCATTCTGATGCAGAGTGAGAAAGTGGAGACATGGCGTTCATCTTTTTATTTGTCAGTGGTTGCTACACATAAACTGTCTGGGTTGAAGGGGGGGTTATCAGTGACCCCCAAGAAACAGTTTCCAATTGAAAAATCTGAAAAGAACAGACTGAGTCAGCCTTTAAATGTTTTTTTTTTTTAACATTTTGGGTGCTCTAGTGATGCGGTATGATGTGATGCATGAGATGACAGTGACTTTCTGTTGGTCCAGCTGTTCCCAGATCGAAATATCTTGATAGCAACTGGACAAATTGCCATTAACTTTGATACAGTTGAGATCCCCTAAAGATAAATCGTAAACTTTTACACTTGGAACCTCTTGAGTTTTTATCCAGCATCACAAGTAGGTTAAACAACATTTCTGTTGAATTTTAATCCATCTCAGCTGTACTTCAATACTAATATTAGTTAAACTGTCTGAACATAATAACATGCTGTACATTATGTGTTTGCTTTATATTTTGCTCAAATCAAGAACCTCTATAAATAGAAGCCACTTCATGCTTTGACCAATATTATTTCCCCAAAAAAAATTCAGCCTCACAGATTTGCAAATTTTGGGATCTCCACTGAACATCCCTGCTTATTTCAGTGAGACAAAACGGCAAGACACATTGTTACTACGAAGACATGCTTTTGAAACACGTCCACAGAGTTCAGATACTAGACTGACCTGCCTGCAGTCCAGACCTGTCTCCCATTGAAAATGTGTGGTGCATTATGAAGCACAAAATACGACAACAGAGACCACAGACTGTTGAGCAGCTGAAGTCGTTTATCAAACTTAAACTTTAAACATCAACAGTTTCTGTCCTCATTTCCCCAAATCTTACTGCATATTGTTAAAAGACAAGCTGATGCATCACAGTGGTGAACAGGCTCCTGTCTCAACTTTTCTGAAAAGTGTTGCAGGCATCAAATTCAGAATGAGTGTACATGTACAAAAAACAATAAAGTTTATCTGTTTGAACATTTAATATCTTCTCTTTGTACTGTATTCACCTGGGTAAAGTACTTGAAAATCATTGCATTCTGTTTTTCTTCACATTTTGCACAGCATCCCAGCTTTTTTGGAATTGGGTTTGTAAATGGCCTGCAGCCATTGTTAAAACACCAGCTTTTATATGAAATTTCACAGTAGTCACTTTTTTACTTTACTAAATTTAGTCCCACTGTAATCTACATGTCCCGCCTTTAGACCTGCAAATCAACAAATCACTGTTTTCTGGGATACTTTCCAGAATGTATGATTATTCTTCCGTGGGAGGCCAATTTGTCTCTCTGGCAACATCAAGATGACATCAAACACGCAAGACTATGAGACTTGAAACTTGACTTGGTGTCCGTCTGAAAAACTTGCACAGCTTTGGCAGCAACTCAAAAAAAAAAAAAAAAAAAAAAAAAAAAAAAAGACACAGTGGTCCGATCTTTAGATACCAAAATCAGTTTCCTGCCCTGCCAACTCTCCAACAAAAATCCAGTGTACGAAACTAAAAATCACAAGCCATGCAGGATAAAATCGTTTATATTCTTGTGCTCAGTCTCCCTTTACTTTATACATCCTCCATCTTGCTCCCTATCCCTCCCTCTCTATTCCACTTTGCATTAAATCCACCATTAGATTCGCTTGGTACCACCAGAGCTTGTAGGCAATAAAACACATTGTTAAAGTGACATGTAATTACCCAGCCTCTCTTTTGACTAATTAAGTCAGTGCTGCCTATTATGTGGAAATGTATAAGGAAGTCAGGTGATCAATAACAGCGAGGAAGAGAGACAAGCTAATTTCTCAGCGCTTGGATTGCTGAATCCTGCAATATCTCGAGCGACGTGTTTATTATGGCTCCTGGTGGCGGCTGGCCGGTCCGTTCTGACATCGTCATGCATACCGCTCCACGAGACGAACATGCGGATCAGAGAGTGATGTCCCGCCACAATAAAACAAGATCCTTTTAATTTCATGCTGCCATAAACTGCCAGTCATGTTGATGATCGGAGCAGGGTTAGCTCAATATACAGTGTTCGCCAATCTACAGTATTTCATGGTTTCATGGCTGACGCAGGCGAGCTTTAGACCAGGACAATTGATGGTTTAGATAATAACATGGACACCTATAAAGCTGATTGATGGATGTGTCAAGATGAGACGAGATGCAGCGGTTCCACCCCCTGGTGCTCCCAGCAGATTAAAACAAACTAACCAGGGTTAATAGCATCCGGAGGCATGAAGCTGACTGTTTACATTTCAAATTAAATGAAGCAGACTCATTTAACATATAATAAATCACACTGAACAAATCTGTGAACAAACATTCTCCAAGTTTTACCTTTGTGACCAGACTCATAGTTTAACTGAACCATTTGAAACCGTATCTAAACCAGTCAAACCATTTCAAATGCACTATCTCTTGTGGAAGGTTACATGACATGCAGGATTAATTCTCTAAGATTGGTCCGTCAAGACATTTTGAGAGAACATCAGCAGCATCCAAGGCCTTGAACCAAGTCTGGTAATGTGCCAAACTGTACATTATTAAGTTCAGGGTTGCCCGCTGAACGTTATCAAGTCAGAGACCCCTCAGTTGACTGAGATTCCTTTAGTGAAGCAGTCGTGTTTTTTTTCCCTAACCCTAACCCCTGTCGGTGTGCATTACAATAACATGATAAAACAGAAGTTTACAAAATGCACATGTATGATATTTGAATAAGGAACAATAAATAAAAGGGAAAAAACATCCTTGTGACAACGAGGACATTATCTGATGAGAGAAGGTGAATCGGGTGGATTTTTAGTTGCCTCATTGTTCAGAGCAATGCCACAGCTTGACAGGCTGTAAACTTTACAAACCGAGTCACGCTGTCACACTTCACCACAGCGCAACACGGAGCACACAGGGCAGGTGACGCTTGCTTCCTTACTTGTGCTTGTTTTTGCCAATGGCAGACTCAGATTGTCAGTCTGATACTGGGTTGCATCATCAGACTTCATTTTTTTAAGATTATTTTTTTGGAATTTTTTGCCATTATTTGATAGTGACAGCTGAAGATATGATAGGAAAGAGAGAGGGGACACACAGCAAATGGACTGCAGGTGGGGGTCAAACCAGCAGAGCACATGGGGCACATGCTCTTACTACTCTACTGCACAATTAAACACTAATCTCAGTTTGGTAAATCCAGGTTTAGTGGTGTAAACCGAAATAAAATAGTTTAATCAATATGGAAGTGCTTGCTTACCCAAATTAAATCAATCATTAAATAATACATTTGGGTGCTGTTTGGGTGCTGTTGGTAGTAAGTATGAAAGAAGAGAGAAAAGCATTAACTTTGATCTGTTCTGTATTCCTTAACAAACATTACACTGTTTGTTAGCTAGCTAAAAAGTTGCGTAGCAAAATGCGTCATTGTTTGTTTGCTTGTTAACATTTCAGGACACACACTCGTAATTTGTACTTTACCTGACTGTGTGAAAATCTTGTTTTCACATCACAGATGATGAAGAAAGGCATTAAAACAAGAGTCTCACTGATGAAACATTCTCTGTAAGTGATGGAAGAATTTATTGTAGCAATGAACTGAAAGAAAAAAGAAGAAATATTCAAATATTATATTATATTATATTATATTATTATATTATATTATATATTATATTAAGGATCTGACTGGACTGAAAAAAATTCCTAGTTGGGGACAGCCCTTTGTCATAATCTTACAGATAAAATCAAAATTAACCAATCTAGGCTACTTCTTTGTCATCCGTGTAGAAAGACCACAGTCTCCCTTAAAAATTGCACAATTTTGTGAGAAGAAGATATATACTATATAAACAGCTGCAAATAATTGAGAATTTGTTGTAAATGTTATACAATGAATTGTTTCTCTCTTTGTGTATAAAGCATTGTGTAAGTTTGTGTCTGACATCCCAACAGCAGCAACACGCCGGGACATTGTCATACCAGGTATAAACCTAAAGTGGCCAGCAGAAACACATCTGGGACATTGTAAATTACTGACAAGAAACTGTATATAAAGTACAGTTTTTCTTATCGGTCTGCAGAACTTTGAACAAGGTCAGAACGTTCTGTATGTTCTGCAGACGACAGAGAATCGGGAACACAGTCTGCCTGATCAGGATCTTCTCAGTTTCTCCTCTTTCCAACGTATTCGTCCAGCGAACAGCAACCGACTCCAAACTGCAGAGTAATTTTTTTTTCTTTCCTTTAAACCTCAGTCAGGAGGAAAATGGAGGTCCTGTCCGAGCTGGACTGAGAGGAGATAATTCACAGGAGGAGATAGAGGAGAGAACGGCCTGAAATGAAGTGAAGAAAAGAGAAAAGAAAATTGATGGGAGGAAGGCGGCATAAACACGACGGGTGCTCCTGGTCCATCTCAAATGAAAATCCAATTTCAAAAAGGGCTTGTGGAGTTTATGGGCAAAGAGAGAGAGAGAAGAAGAAGAGAAGGGAAAAAAAGCAAACAAAAAGAAGACCAAAAAATTGTCTGGTGAAGATGAGCCGCAGCGAGAGGCATTGCAAATCCTGAGGGCCTGAGGAGAGACAATGATCTTCAATTACCAGCTGTTCTGTTCTCAATTTTAGACAAGAGCAAAGGAAATGAAGAAAAGGAAGAAGAAGAAGGGCTGGGAGGAAAAGGAGGAGGATGTAGGGGGAGATATTACAGCGGAGGAGAAGGGGCAAAAAACAAATGGGGAAAGAAAGGGGTCGAATCACACGGGCACAAAGAGGAGGGATAGAGGAGGAAGAGATAAAAAGAGAAACTGAACCTGGCAGAGGACGGACATTTTAATTTTATTCATCTTATCCCATTGGAGCAGACACTTCTTCTTTGTGGACTCCATCTCGTCCTGAGAGCTTCGCCGCAGACGCTCCATTTGCAGATCGTATCGTTTGTAAACACACTCTCTTCTCGCCGCGTTACACTCGTCTGGCAGAAGGAGAGTTTTGTCATCAACCGCCCCCCCTCCTTTTTTCCCCCCGATTGCTCCCTCAGCATCGTTTGCAATTCAAAATGCCTTTTTCTTTTTTTTCTTTTTTCCTCAGCAGATTTGTGTACACAGGACTGAGCAGAGACAGTAGCGGAGTGGAGAGGAGTGGAGTCGGGGAAACAGACACGAGGCGTGATTCAACAACCTGTTTCTGAGCGTTGACACGGCTGTCAGGAGAACAAACAAGAAGCGGCTCGCCACCTTCACAGTCCATCAGATAAACAAAAGTGCTGGTTTCATTTTCATGAAGTTTGATGCACTTTCTCCTCTGGTTTCAAAGTGACTTGTAAAGTGAGTGACATGAGAATTAAAGGGAAATTCCAGCAAGTAAATATTGCCTCGATCAACATCAATTTTGACCAGAGAAAACCGTTGGAGGTGAATCAAGTGTACGAAACTTCATAAAAATAAAACCAGGGCCAGTGATTTTTCAAACAAGCGACAAACCGCTGACCCTGATGGCAGACGTCTAGAGCAGGTTAGAAGCAAACTGAGCCAATCTGAGGTTTGCTCGCTCACACTAATTAGAAAGAGAGAGCACAGGTATTCACTGTTCAGGAACTACGATGTGATGTTACACCTAACACTAGGTCACCTTCAAACTCAGCAGGTTCAATATATTTAGTCGTTCAGACTTGATATTAACCCAATAAACACTAGAATTTACAGTAAATAGTTTCGTGACAATTTTAGCATTCATATCAGGATTCTAGAATATCTGGGGTCTTAACTATTTTTAGTGTTTATCTGGGTTCTAGATGATTTTTAGTGCTGAAATCTGGGTTCTTGACAATTTTTAGCATTGATATGTTGGTTCTAGATTATTTTTAGCATTAATATCTGGGTGCTTAACCATTTCTAGTGTTGATATCTGGGTTCTAAAACAATTTTAGCTTTGGTATCTGGGTTCCTATCATTACCAGAGCCATCTTTGACATGGCCACACTGTCATGTGGTCATATTGTTATTTAGCATGTAAAAAATATCAACTATGGCACCTTTAAATGCTATTAATACAGTGGTTTAGTGTAACCTAAAGGTCAACATTTATTGCCTTTATTTTTCAACCAAATTTAGCCCAATTTAAACTTTCACATTTAGATGTTTTTTGACCTGTAAACCACCAAATCATCACTTACTGGCTCTTTGTCATCTTTGGAGTAAATGTTCTTTACGACTCCAAGCATCCAAACAATGAGAGGATTACGTTCCAGAGGTACACATCTTCTTCTCTGTCATCTAACGTGACGTTCTACCTGAGACTGCAGAGTAATCAACACCTTGTTTCTCTCTGAGCCTTTCTCTATTCTGCTGTCATGTCTATAGTTTATTTTTTGCATCCCTTTGCATCCTCTCTGTCGTCTTTATGTTGCTAATTTATTCACTGATTAAGTCACGCTGACTGCAGGCCACAGACGTAGCATTTGCCATGCTAATTGCTGGCAGATAAACAGCAGCGGTGCCCTTCCACCAAAACACGAAGACGTTTTTTTTTTTTTTTTTTTGTTTTTTTGTCTGTGTGTGGTGGAAGTGACTCGTGAGGTTCTGGCAGCTTCGTTACCTGAGAGAAGGTGGCTCTGCATCCAAACAACGACAACAAAAGGCAGGAGGCATGAAAGCGGCTGTTTACCCCCCTGAAAGCTCACCGGGTCATTATCGGCCTAATTAAACCGCAGAATATTTTTAGATTTCTGAGATCCTGTCAGATTCGAAGCCTCTGTTTGTTTATCTGAGCAAGAACAAATAAAAGTGTTTTAAGATTTATTGCCAACTGTCATGTTAGCTCTCCTCCTGTCCGCGGTGTGAAAGCGAGTCCTGCTGGGAAGCTTTACATCAAACGGCCCCTTTAGAAACACCTTTAATTACTCTCTGTCTCTGGCTCTCTGAAGTCCTCGCTGCGTTTGGCTGTCGGCTCGTCTCACTTTCCATGGAGCCATCTGGATCTGATTCAAGCTCCTTCCTCCTGCATCCACATCCCTGAGCACCTCATCCCTCCGTCTCTCAAATTCAAATGAGCTTTAACTGGCAGGACTGTTAAGATGCACCAAGTAAAGTTTATTTATATATCACCTTTTGTGGAGTGAAGCATCACCAAGAGCTTCACAAGTCAATGAACACAGAGAGTAAAAAGACCACAAACAAAAACACCAAATCAAGAAACAAATCTGCCTTTCAGATGCAGTTTGAACGTTTCTAAATGGCCTGATGTCCAGATTTCTGGACAAGGGACAAGTCCTGGTCACATCTGTTGGGTTCTGTAGGCGAGACTGAAAATGAGGACGTAACCTTCCTGTGCCACAGCGAGAATCCACTGCTTCCAAAAAATGATGACAAACACAGAGAGGATTTATGTATTGACATATTTCTTTGATGGACATGATTAACATTCAGTAACCACTAATCTACCAACTGATGAATGGTTAAATTTTGGACCTGGGGTCTCATTACAGAAAAAAAATAATGACTAACTGCTTGTCCTGTCAAAAAAAGAATATTCTCATCTTCACATTACAAAACACTTCCTAAACTTGTAGCTTAAAATCATGTCCTATTATCTCAGATCTTATATCTTAACCTAACTAGAACTGCAAACTGCAAACTTCCCCATAGGACTAAAGATTGTTCTTCACTCAGCACTTGACCTGTCATGCCTGAATCTCTGTTTAGAGTGTACATGAGACTGTCTGTCCATAAAGATAAAGTTTACCATAAATGAAAATTCAGTCATGATCTACTCACCGTCATGCTGATTTAAAGTCAGGTTTAGTTTTGTAGTCCACAAAACACTGCTGGAGTTTCACAGTAAAGTGTTGGAGAATCTTCCAAACAATGGAAGTGAATGGTGACCATTTTTCAAACGGAAAAAAGCCAAACAAAAAAAAAAAAAGCCTCCATACTGCTCGTCTGGTGTAATCCAAGTCTCCTAAAGCCCTGACATGCCGTTCAGTTGTGTGTGCATACATCACACCAAACTCGCCCAGTTCAGAAGGCATCACACATGTGAACGTGGCTCCATGCAAAGGATCACTGTGAAGATTCAGGTTAAAAACATGGTGTAAATGACGTCTTTCAAGTCAACTTTGCATGTCAGGCTTTGGGAGTCTTGGGTTACACCAGGTAAGCAGTACAGACCCTAATTTTTGATGGAGCTTCAAAAAACAAACTAGACTTTTCAGCTAGTTAAGGAAACTGGCAGCACACTTCACAGCAGTCATCAGGTTCTCCTGCTTCCATTCACTCCTACATTTTTGGTCCTGTTTCGTTTTTTCAAAATTCGTGTTAGCAGTTTGCAAAAGGTTTCCTCTCGGGTCACACAACTTGTAGAGCATTCACACTACAGTTAGAGCAGCCACAGAGCCCACATGTGCAGCGCTGCTCATGCACGGCTGCAGGCGCGCTTCATGTAGAGACTTGGACGCTCACCTGTTATTGTCTGTGTGACATGCGATTCTCCACAAAAATGCACAGTGAAATGATCTGTGGACAGTCATATAGACATAATATCAGCAATGTGACACTTCTCACTAAATCTCAGATATATCAATGTTTAATATTTTACCAAACTCTTCTTCAAGATCTTGTTCATATTTTCATATAACTGTTTTTTTCTCATATCTTTTTGGATAACAAGGTAAATTTTCTTCTTTATTCTTCAGTGAAGCTCAGAAAATGTGTGTCATCATTTGCTTTTGATGATCTCTTTACATCCCTCCTGCATCTTGAATGTTTCGTTTCTTTAGTGTTAATTTGATGTTTACACACACTTAAAGAATACTGAACATTTCTCCCCCCTGACGCTCTGTTGCAATTTTTGCCAGATGTTGTTTTTCACTTTTTCAAACCACAGAAAGGTTATCAAGTCATTTTCTTTTTATTATTCTTATTATCCATATTCCTCCTACCGTTTGGGAATATTTTCAATTTCTCTCCTCTTGCTTAAATTGTTTTTTCTTCCCCTCATTAAACTATTTTCACATTAAGCCTTTCAGAGTTTTTCTCATTTGGAGATAAATGTTACAGATCACTTGAACGAAACACAGACAACGCTAATTAAGTGTTTTTTTGCAGAGTTAATATTCCCTTATTTCCCTGTAACATGGCAGGTTTTCCCATAATTATTTCTCTCTGTTCCTCTCCTCTGTGCTTTTTATCTCTCTATCCCTCCTCTCTCGCTCTGTCATTTCCACTGCTCGCTCGACCAGGTGACCCGGGGGACCCGCAGCTACTTTAAATTGATTCTTTCTTTTTTTACGTTGCCGCATTAAATTGAAACCAATCCCCAAATGCTTAAAAGCTCAAACTGCAACCTGACTTCCTGCCTGTCCTCCCCCATCTGCACCGAGAGAGAGAGAGAAGAGAGAGAGAGAGAGAGGAGGACCAGCGGGAGGGTGGAGGGGTGGGGGGGTTCTTTGACGGCAGCTCTCACACAATGAAGCGACAGGGTTCGTTTCGTCTTCGGAGGATTTGGTAAATCCGGAACTGTGTCGAGCAGCTTTAGACAGAAAGGAAAGGCCCGCCGGAGCAGAACCGCCGAGCATGACAACCAGCTTTATTTTATGTCATTGTATTCAAATTTACTACATCCCCAACACTTATCACCCCCCCACCACCCTCCTCGGCACACACGGGCCCACTTTGAAGACGGATCACCGTGGAGAAAGAACATATTTTCCCCTTTTTCCAAAGTCAGATTGGCACAAATTGAAGCAGAGGAACTTTTTATGTGTGTCAGCGAAGCACAATGGAGAGCACACTGTAAAAAATGTACACCTTAAAAGATTTCAGGGCTCTACAGCAACTCTGGCAGATGATTGTATGTATAAGAACATTACGACTAGACATGTGGCTCCTTATCAGAAATGATATCTGATAGAAATATTATTGAATGAATTTGTCTAAAAATAGAAAGCTTACCAGTGCTTGAGCAGTATTCCTGCTTTTAATAAACCAGGAAGTGAGACAGGGGTCCTTGGGGTATAGCTAACCTTTTTTATTTCTGGCCCCTCCCTCCACTCCATGACATGATGTAAAAAATATAATAAAATCCAGCTTCCAAATGTTTTTATTTTAATTAGTTTTTGTAGTTGTTTCTTACCAATTTAAACTAAACTAAACTTAAGACTAAAATTAAAACATGATTCTATTGAAAACGTATTGTATGGATGTATTTCTGAATTACTGTGTGTCGCAATTCACTGATATTCTGTGTCCAGAAAAAAAAAACAGCTTGTTCAACAATATTTTTCTACCAGTAAACACATAGAGGCAGAGCAGGTAAGCAAGTGACTTTTATGATCACTTCTGCAACAAAGCAAAAATATAGGATATAAAAACACGTAGACACGGCTGTTTGCATTTTTGTCAAATTTGATGAAAATAAATTAAGAAATATTACACTTTATGGCTATTCTTGAACTTTGAGGCCCCTCTATGAGAGGACAATACCACCAGTGACCCCAAGAGTTTCAGAGTCTCAGTTTAAGACCCTTGATATAGAAACAAGTCTCGCTTTTCCTTCAAGGCCAAAAAGAGACTTTTTGCTGCCATCTTTATGCTGCTGCTGGAGTAAGATGATGTTATGGTGATGCTGGATTCTCTCTACCATGGAGGAGTGAAAGTTGTTAGAAATTCTAAAGCTGAAGTTCAGACTGTCTGCAGTTTCTAGAAATTCCTGAAAATGCAGAAAATGCACTGGAATTAAGCTCTTTACTGTTTTTCATCAAGTTGTTTCAAAAGCTGCATAACACGTCTGTTTTTTACAGCGTGCAGTGTTGCCCCGTTGGACGGCTCAGTGAGCTCTTTCAGCCCACACAACAGCCTCAGCGTGACTCATACATGTTCAGCACATATTCTCCACATGTACCTGGCAACCTGACTGTAGCCGCAGCTGACTGGGGCAGAAAGAGCACATAGACCCTCCCACCTCCCCCCGAAACCCTCTGGGATGAGTTCCAGCACTTTTAATTAAAGCATCCAGCATCATGTCCACCGTGCTGGGCCCAAAAACAATAAAGGTGTCCAATAAAATCAGGTGGTGGCGGGTGTGAGCGACACGGCGGCGTTGGGATCCGCAGACACTCGGAGAGTTCCTCTGCAAACAAACGACCAGTGAATGAGCGTCTGTCTTTACAGGCAGAGCGAGGCGATGAGGACGACCCTGCAGGAATGCTTTTAGCTGCCAGACTTCCCTCATGTTGCCACCCTCTCTAACACAGGCGAGGGCAATGGGGGAAGATGGTGTCTGCAGGAACACACTCAAAGAAGACATTTTTAACTCTCTGGAAAAAAAACCCTCCTTCAACAACGCCTCCTGGTAAAAGCGCCCTTCATGCTTTCTGTTGGTGTGAGGACAGAAGAGCCTGTAATCTAAAAAAAAACTGCACTCGTGATTACAGTGCTTGAGTTGTGGTGTGTGGATGTTACCTGCTGAGCTCCACCTCATCCTGATATTTAAGTCCAGGTGGGAGGGATCCGACCTGTCACCTCCGCCTGCAGCTGCAGGACTGACTGAGAACGAAATAGTTTGCAGACAAGTGTCCTCGTCTTTGTCCTCATCTCGTCACAGGAGGAGCTGTGAGAAGTCATGAAGGTGCAACTGAAAGTCAGAATAAAATCTCTAAAATGCAGTAAATTAGTAATAGTACATTTAAGTTAAGTGCTGTATTGATGCATAACTCTCTCTCAACGCTGTGAGACAATTTGTCATAGAATTTGTCATAGACTTGTTTTTCATCAAATCTGAGGACAATTAAGCCAATAAAAAGAAATCATTCCACAGCATCCGGTCACATGTTTTGTGGAATTTCTAGAAATGAGAATTTATACAGACACAAATATAAATAGGGCACGATACACGAAACTGTACTTTGTACCACAAGCTGTGGAAATACCTTTGTAGCACTGGTGAAATTGAAGGCCTTGTGAAGGCCCTTCCAGTGAATAAACCATAATAAAATGCAGTCTAGGGTGCCCTTTCAGTGGAAAAAACACGATAAAATGTCCTTTAAGGTGTCTTTCCAGTGGATAAAACATGATAAAGTGCCTTCTAGAGTACCCTTCAAGTGGATTAAACATGATAAAATGTTCTTTAGGGTGCCTTTCCAATGCATAAAACAATAAAATGCCCTTTAGAGGACCCTTCCAGTAAATAAAACATGAGAAAATGTCCTTTCAGGTGCCCGTCCAGTGGACACAGTGCTGTATGGAACACCCTCAAAAATGATTTGGTCTCTATGTGCCTTTAAATGGTTCAATAGTTTGCTGTGTGTTTGTATTACAGAGGTGTTGTAGTTTGAATCACATAATAAAACCATTTCAGTCTAAACAAGGGATTGGAACTATTTCATCATTATTGTATCATGAGTCCTTACAGCAGTCCTCCACTGCTTAGTGGCAAAAAATTAAGACCAAAAACAAAACTGCCTTGGTCTAAATCCAGAACATCTGGTCAACAGACCAGTTCCACTGGCTGACACCGACACAAACCTGGGTGCTGCTCACAGGGACAAATCTGTATCTTTAACTCATATTTTGGGTAAACATGGAAAAAAGAATTTCATAAATTACCCCAAAAAGTTTGTAAAGAGACCTGGGGCTCTATTTATATATATTTATTTGTACTTACTAGTACAAAACTTTGCTCTTACTGACGAAGAAGAAGAAAAAAGAAAAAGAAAATTCTTACCCATTCACTGTTTTAAATTTCTGATCGAAGAACCTCCAACATTAGGAGGTGAGAACAGTGATTCGGTTTGACAGATACAGCTGTGTATCATTTGCGTATAAAATTAACCTGAACTGCACTGCAGTGATTAATCCATTATTAATCAACTATTGAACTAATCGCTAACTATTTTGTTAATCGATTAATGATTTTCAGTCTTTCTTTCATTAAAATTTTCCAAAAGCTCTTATTTCACTTTCTCTAATGTGAATATTTTCTGCCTTGTTCTGGACAAAACAAGACATTTCAGTCGTCACCTTGGGATTTGGGAAACATTTTTCACTATTTTCTGACATTTTTATGACTTTTATGGACCAACCAACTAATCTAGAAAATAATTGAAGATTTTAATTGATAATTAAAATAATCCCTGCCCTAAAATTAATATTGTTTGCAGACAATGTTAAAGGAGGTAAAACAGTTGCAGTCTTTATTTACCCTGCAACGAAAATTGTGAGGAAATTAACAACTGTATCTATAACAACTCTGTATTTCTTGGACACATATAGACTTGGTTTTACACTCCTGACATTTTGCATGTGGAAGAAGTGGAGGAAAAATGTTGCAAAATCGTCAAAAACTTTTAATTCTGGAACTAAAATATGAGCTGAAGGGCCACCAGAGCTAATAAGACATCAGAAACATGACATGTAACAGCCAGACACAAAAAGTCAGTCAGTCCAGTCCAACTGGTGAGTCACGGTGCTGCTGATAGGAATCAGCTTTTACTTTTGATAATTTGTAAATCTGATTCTAACTCCTTCCATACTCCTTCTAAAGGAACATTTTAAATGCAGGACTGTCACTTTTTAATGGAGCCCCCTACCCCAAAGTGGCACTGATACTTTACCTGAAGGATTTAAATTCCTCCTCCACCTCTGCTCGTTATTACCGACACCCAGTCAGCAGCTCCATCAGGCCTCCCAGAGACAGAGAGTTACAGGACAGAGAAATCTCCACGGGCCTGATTTCACTGTTAGCCGGAGCTTTAATGATCCCCGCAGGGAATTAAAGAGGAGAGAGGAACCTGCAGTGGGAGTTGATCCGGAGGTCGGGGATTTGACCTGAAGCTGCTTTCTGCAAGAGATGCCGAAGAGGAGAACTTCTAGAGAAGAGGTTGTCGGTTCAATCGCAGACGGGGACAGGAGGCGGCACAGACTCAGACTGAGTGAAACTAAAACTGTTTATAACTTTAAGAAGGTAGACGTATAATTCTGTGGGTACAACAACACTGTCAAAGTGTTCATGAGCAAATACACCCCACTGATCACACATCTATTAGCTGTAACTCAACATTAAGTTCTACTTTTGTGTATAAAGCATATCTAAACATGTCATGACAAGGTTTGACTTTGGATTGTAGTAATAATACTACTGCATACCAAATATTACGCTCTAATTTAAATTTTAGATTAATTTGTATAATTCTGTTGCATATTCTATAACAATATTCTATTTCTACTAATTGATATGCATTAATTCTTATACTTGTTCCTCCTCCTGACCTCTGTTTCCGTCTATTATGTATAAATACAAATATAAATCTATTTTTCTATTTCAAAACTGTTGTCAGAGTTGCATTACTGGACTAATAATTCATTCATACACTCCAAGGGATTGCATATTGCTTTTGGATGCAATTTCTTTAATTAAAAGTCCTTAATCTGTTTTCTTGTGCTGTCTTTGATGTGTGATGTCTCACCCTGAGATCAATAAAGTTTTATCTTGTATTCAAATACTGACTGAACTCAGTACTAATAAGGAGAGTCTTCACATTAAAACCTGAACAAACACAGTGGCCCCCAGGATCATACACAGCTGGGCTACTGCTGTTATTTGTGTGTGTGTGTGTGTGTGTGTGTGTGTGTGTGTGTGTGTGTGTGTGTGTGTGTGTGTGTGTAATTAGTGTTAAAGAGGAAGTCCTCGTAGCCTCACAGTTTCCTTGTTTAACTCGTTCAAATAAAGCCACGTTAATCTTCCACTGCAGAGTGTTGACTGATGCCTGAATCATGATGAAGCTCTGTGAGCCGCCCTGTCAGCACGAGAGGAAGAGGAGGGTGGGCCTTTATTCTCCTGCAGGATAACTGTGTGTGTGTGTGTGTGTGTATGTGTGTGTGTGTGTAACGCCTCGGCATAAAGCCTCCTCTCCATGATGGTGTGAAGATACACTCTGTTAATCTCTAGCAGCTTGTTTTCAAGAGTTCAGCAAATAGCACCCAAACACAGGGTGAAAGCACACACACACACACACACAACCACACACACACACACACACACACACACACAAACACCAATGTCAGTCTGTGTGTGTGTTTAGAAATTATGGAAATATGTCCATGAGTGTAAAAAAAAACCACACACCAAACATCGTGCTGATACATGAACACATGACAAAACACAAACACATGGTTTCATCCATATTTACTTCCTCTTCCTCTCCAGCTCATGGTGCATTCAGGTAATACCTGTCAACTTGTAAATTCCAACCTAGTCTGCCCATGAGCAAGTTTATGTTAAACTTAGATTTCATGTTACCCAAGAGTTTTACCAAGTTTTAACAAGTCTCGCACATTATGGACAACTGGCAGCTCCAGAACTGACACGCCGAACCAACTCTGCCGGCCTCCTGGAGGTCACAGGTTTCATTAGCCCTCCAAAAAACATCAAAGGTCTTCAACAAGATGCTGACAAAGTGAACTCAAGGCTACTTTTTCTGATGCTTCAGCTTGACTTTCACTGAGCAGATGCACTTGCTGAAGAAAACAGCAGTGATTGGACCTTGGGTTCAGATCTGTTGGGATGGTCAAGGTGCTGACCGTGCACCGCAACGACCCTGTTCCATGTCCCGCTGAGGAACTTTGATTTATTTTTTGAAATTTATTTTGTCAAACTACAAGCAGTGTGGAGTCGACACAGTCACAAAACTGATTACTTTAAACTCAACATGACAAAATCAAGAAAAACTTGCGAATCAACTTGTACTTCAACACAACGACTCGTGACTTGACTTGGACTTGAACACCTTGACTTGATACTTTCTCCGAAGCCCAAATATTGAAGGTCTGTTTAAAAAGTGTGAATCCTTAATCAATGATTATTTTCATAGTAGATTAAGCTTTTCTTGATTAATTGATTAATAGTTGTTTGCCTGTAAAATATCAGAAAATGAATAAAGACAATATCTGTCCATTTCTTGGCCAGAAATATTTAGACGTGCATAAAGGATTTAAAACAACTTTTTTATTTATTTATTTTTTTTACCCCAGAGTGATTTCCTGGTAGAGGGTATGAAGCTCCTCAAAGAGATTTCAGACCATCATGAAGTTAAAAGAATCAACTTTTCTTGGTCTCTAAATTATCTCCAGGGGTGGAGGACTGCCTGTGAGGCCCTAAATGTAACAGCTTAGTGTCAGAAATTCACATAAATTCAGTTTGCCTGTCAAAGTGTGTGGAAATCATTATTAATGTCTACATGTAGTGATTATAGATATTTAACAACTTTAATGTAAAGATGCTGGTATCAGCCCTCAGAAACCTGTACCGGTGGAGCCATGACAGCATGAAGGAAGGCTCACAGTGTCTGTGGTGATACGGGTAATAGAGTGTGCTCGTCGGGTAGATAGGACAGGATAATGGTTCGATAAAGATTACAAAGAGGAGGGGAGTCAGAGGACACCCCTGTCTCGCTCCACAGCTGAGCACAAAAGGATATTTGGCTGAGAGTAATTACAGAAGCTCATGGAAAGTCACGGAGGGTTTGAATTCAGCAGGTGAAGCCTGGTCCAAACCCTGCTGTCGAGTAAATCTTTATTATCTCCGAAGGGCAATTTGTTGTACAGCCAGTGGTCAATTAAGCTCAAAACCCACAAACATAAGAAACAGAAACAGGACAATATCACCGATATGTTCACAAAGCCACCAGAAGCTGGGAAGAAGAAATTAAACCTGATCTAGATGGAAATTCATTCTTATTAAAAGATAAATTACAGGTCATGTTTTAAGTGGCAGACCATGTGGACTCAAAGGTGCAACACTGAAGCAGAAAATCTTCTCACTATATTCATTAAAATATTTCCACTTGAAGGTTTTTGACATTTTTTTCCCTCATATCATTTTTATTTTTGCTTCTGTTTCTGCATATTTATTAGGTTCAGCCAAACACTCAGAATAACATTAGTTTTTTGGTTTGAACTCCAACTTTGTGTTTTGACTTTGCCTGACTTTATAGACATGCAACACCAAATTTTCCTTCGGGTTTCATTGAAATGGTTTGAAGTGGTGCCAAAATAACTAGCCTGAACTGGACTGGAGAGGACTGGGACCACACACCGCCTCGGAGACCGATGGAGGTTTGACAACAGGGAATATAGTACAAAGGTGGTTTGCTTGTTGGGTTTGGCTACTTTAGCAATGAGTGAAGTCATATTTCCATCAGAGAACTTTGTAAATAACCTTGGTACTGTGTTCCCTGTTGATCTCAAAAGCTGTGTTCTGTTCACATTCACATTCGTTAATTTATTTTTTGATCCTGACCCTAAAAGAAAACTGAAGTTTCAGATATTTGTCTCCTTTAAAACTTTCCTTAAGAAATTGTAATTCTCCCCAGGAAGTCTGGTTTGATGTGGCTGAATTGTAGTCTTGGTGGCAACGTTGGACTTTTAGAATCATATCAGGCTTTTACACGCTGTACAGGGTCAGAAACAGGTTGAGATAATGAAAAGGGAAAAAAAACGTTAAAATTTGTCAGAAATCAGTAGGTTAATCCTGAGAGGAAATAGGGAGAGGGTGATAAAAAATGGGAGTCTCTTGGGAAAATCGTGAGGGTTAGCGAGTATGACCTAGCCTAACTGAGCTAGTTACTGAAATACTCCACTTTAAAATGCTTTGAGCATAATTTGGTCTTAGATACCACCTAAGGAAGGCCTGTAACCATGGTAACCACTGTATTTTTGTGAGACTGTGAACATCTTCATAGGCAAATAGACGTACCATATCCCTGCTAGCTAGCTAACTAACTAATGAATTTCCAGTGTACGAACAAGCTATGTTTTGTTTTACAGAAAAAAATTAACAGAATTTCCATGATTTGGATATAAAAGTACAAAGAAATTGATGTTTTGTATTTTTGGCACATATTGGTAAACAGGAATGTGATCTAAAAGGGTTAAAAAATTTTCATTTCATATCAACTTTAAAAATATTTGTTCTAAATCTGAGAAAAACTGTAAACTCTAAACTCGACAGATAACGAGCAATTTCCACAGACTAACAGTTCTGTTGTTTAGGTAAGATGTTGTTCATGTACCAGAGTCCTGAAATGACATATATTACATGACATATGAGTGGCAGCAACAAGATTACCAGAACTTAAGTGTGTTACACAAGTCATGTGATCATGTCACATGACATTAGACACATGGTTAAAGCACATTTCTCTTACAGTTGTGACGGCCACAGGCCTTAGATCAGTTCCTGTTCCTGCCTCTGCTTTCTCTTGCAGGTTCCCTTCCTGGTTGCATTGCCCCTCCCTCCTCGTTGGGGATTGCTTTCACCTGGGCATGGCCTTTAAAAGCTTGGGAGAATCCAAGATGACGCTCTCTCTTCTTCCTGGAAGGCTGGTGCCTTTCAGGCCCCCACTGGTTTTATTTGGTTTGACTTTGTTTAGCTTAGCCTTGGTTTCCTTTTACACATAGCTTAAGCTAGCACACACATTCACAGCACCCTACACCTTCATTACACCACTGATTCTCCTACTTAGTCATTGGGTTATTTATGTTTCTTTCTTTTCAATAAATTATTTGTTTAAAAGCTGTTATTGTGTGGACCTCCCTTCTTTGTTATGCTCTCCAACGAGCTAGGCATAACGCAGTCGGTAGTCAACATCGACAGATTCTAATTAGTGTAGCTGCAGAAGCGAAAGTGAAGACTTTAATTGCAGAAAAGTTTAACAAACAAACTCTCAGCGCTCTTATTGCCAGTAAACGGGTCCAAGACTCCTGCGTAGGTCTCTGCTGCAGACAGGCTGAGAAGCAGGAGTGAAGATAAATCCACTTTTTAACCCCATAAGTTTGTCACAAACTGTGAGCTCTCCTCCCACCAGTAACAGAGTCTGCTTCAGAGCAAAGTTAATGTTTCTTCTTCCAAAAGCTCCAGTCTGTCCCCGGCTCTCTCCCCCAAAAAGCTCCCCAACTCTCAGCAGCCGTCTGTGGGCTCTGTGTCTCACCTCCACCCTGGTCCTCTTTGCTCAAAATATGGCAAAGTCCTGCGATAGATACAGATTTTTCACTTTAGTTGAATATTCACGTCATTTGCATCACTTTGTGTGATTTTACATTACCTTCACATTAACTGTGTATGTAATGTACATTCACTTCAATGTGAACACACCATTGCATATGTTTTTATATATGCTCCTTTTGCAGCATTTTCTCCCTAAATACTACAATATTCTATTCTATTCTAATTTTCTTAGTTGTTGAAAAAAAGGCTAAATCTTAGACCTTACAAAACTCAAAGTATTTACTGTAGTAGAAAAGATTAGTTGGTTCATTTTTTGCCACTGCTATGTTTAAATGTCATTGATAGTTAATATGTTAACGCCCTTCCTGACACAACTACATGATATATAATCAGAACGTTGAGTCAAATGGGAGAAGGTATCAGCTTAAACGCACAATTTTAAAAGCCACCCTCACACCTGAGTGCAGTTTTTGAACAGCTGGTTTTCAGAACCCAAAAGGGAACTGGGAGGAGACTTGAGGTGTTGCTAATTGGTGCCAGAACAAACCGAGAAAGAGTAACTTAGAAGTTGTAAAGCTAAAAAGTCTCACCTGTCAACAGACTAATGTGAAACTTCAATATGACTTCACAGAGACACAATAACAGAGTCCATACTCTTTATTATGTGTGTATTCCCACATGTCCTCTGGCAGACATTGAGGCTGTTTCTACACTTTAGAACGATGCTTTGGTCAGAGACTCATTTCCTTCGTCCTCCTCTGTTCTCTCTGTTCTCTCTATTGTTCTGCTGATCAGTGGCGTCTTTCACCACACTGATTTGGTTTTTCTACATCAAGGCGATTCTCATTTATTCCTTTGCTTTGTCGTTTTCTGCACGCCGTAGTCTTCTCCTCTCTTCCGCCATGCTGCGTTCTCTTGTCATTCGGCGTCCTTATCAGGCTCGGCGCGGCCGTCGCTTGTCATCAGAGTTTTGAAGTTTGCTCGCTTTCATTTTAGTGCGAGACGTGATGTTGTTTTCATATCTCTCCTGCGCAAATTTGTAATTTTCTTCTCTCAGTTTGTCATCACGTTTTATCACCGTGGGTCTTTTTTTTTTTATCACCGTACAAATCAACTCAACCAATTTCAAATAAATCTGTGGGATTTTTTTTTTCCTTCCTCCCCATCAGTGTATCTGAAGACACCTGGATGATAGCGTTTGACTAAAATACTCACTCATTACTATAGTGAAGTTAAATGAGCTGATCACAGAAAAACATTACTGAATGTCACATCCAGTCTGTAGGCGTCGGGAGAATTTCAGTTCAACCACGGTTTGAGTTTGTTGAAGTCTCAGGCAGATATTTTAAATGAAATGTCACCGACAGTAAATGTTTCATTTCAACACATCTAATGTGACACGTCCCCTCTGACCGCAACTTCATGATATATAATTAGATACAGTTTTAATCAGATGGGAGGAGGTATCAGTATAAACAGAACATCACTGAGGTCACTGCTGTTCTGTAGGTGCAATAAAAATATATTTTAAGGGTTTATTGTGTCATTTATGGGATTTAAAATATATGCATGTGTATGCATCTAGCTGGAGGGCGTGTGTTGAAATCAGTTGGTGATTAATTTAATAATTGATTACTCGATTAATCATTGTAGCTCGAACCAGGTATATTTATCTAACCTGGTAAAAGCCCCACTGAGATTAAAAATCTTTTGTTCAAGGGTGACCTGCAGCATAAAACAGTTACAACAATACAAACACACATACAACTGTCACACACAATAAAAGATTGAAACCATTGTGTCCAATTTATATGGAATACAAGGTCAAGGTCAAAAACAACAGTAATGCAGGTACAATTTTTAAAATAATTTAAGCAAAATTTAGGAGCAAACACACCCACCAAGGGAGGTATTTTCTCAATCCTTTAAAATCAATTTAAATTCTCCCACAGAGGGCCCTACAAGCAGGTCAGTAAGGTGCTGGAAGTTACTGAATGATGCTGTGATGTCATTACATAATGAGAGAAAACATAAAAACTACATTAGACATTCTAAACTACTGTTGACTATTGATCACAATGTACTTATGCATCAAGCAGAAAGTTTGTGTTTATGTCATTTAGAGGGAAAAATTCAGCGTCTTAGTGTGAGTCACTGTTCAAAAGTTGTGTAAAGTTTCCAAATACATTTTAAAAGTGGCTAAATGTGTTGGTGCTTTGTGAAAAAAAAAAGAAAAAAAACAACAGTAATATGAACATTAGTAAGTTATTTTCAGAGTCTGACTTCCTGAGCATTTTTGGCATCATTAAAAATCTGCCAAATTAGCAGTTAGCGGTTCCTCTAAGTAATCAGACAGCTGTCACTGAATTACTTTGATGGTGCAGAAAACATTGAAACGTTGTGATTCTCAAGGAAGCTCTGGACTTCAAGGAGCATCTTTTTCTATGCAGATTTATGGACATTTATTCACAATAAATAGTCTCACTCCCACCTCGACAGATACCGCCGATTTGTCATCGCCACTCAGCGACTCATATGGTCTTCGTAAATCCATCTGCGACTGTATAAAATGCCTTCGGGTGGGGGTCCTGTTCATTCATTCATTCACAAACTCCCTAGCCAGCTGAGGGATTTGAACTCACAACCTTCTTGCTGTGAGGCAGCAGTGCTAACCACTGCATCACCATGCCGCCCGTCATGATTCAATATATTGCAAAATATTGTGATACTGTAAACAAGATGATGTATCGCTGTTTTTTAAATCTTATTTTAGGAAAACTGTCATAGTATAACGAACAAACGACCATATTAATACAGCTGGAGTTTAAAAAGTTTACTTTTTTTATGCAGTCAGAACAGGGAAGATGTGTACCAGCACTGCTATCTACACAACACAAAATGAACCACTGCCAAGAATATTTGCATGTTTCATGATATCACAATGATGTATGATATAGCGATACTCGATATTTACACTCCTAAATGTTACTAAAAGCCCTGAGGTGCATAGTGTTACGTGTCAGTGATGTTACGTCATGTACTTAACGTAGAATATAACCCCAAACCCCGGTCTTCTCCTAAAGTAGTTGTTGTGCCTAAACCTACCCAAAATGCAACTGTTTTTCAGTGTTAAACGTGTTGAAAAGGCCTTCTGTCTGCGTCAGATACCTCGTGCTTCAGTATTAGGCGCCTAGGGGCGGTGATGAATCCTCGGTCTGTGACAAGTTGGGATGAAGACGTGTTGGAGTTATACAATATTGAAATTTCCACGGAGCTGTGTGAGTTACTTTCATACTTTCATATTGTGTGTGTGTGTGTGTGTGTGTGTGTGGATGCTGAAAGCTGCACAAAATAAAAAAACATACATAAGGGAGACATGGGCTGATGCACCAGAAAAGAATAAAAGGTGATGCTGCTCAGGACACAGAGGGGATGTCTGAGAGGCCGGCCCTCATTTAGGACAAAGTCATCCAGGGAGGTTGTCTTGGTGAAGTCTTTGTTTGTTACAGTTCAGTCTGTCTGTCTAGTTTTCTGGGTTGTCTGTCTGTTGTGTCAGATAATAACTGATGACATCCTTGCAGGTTGGTGTTTGCTGTTTTATTCAGTTTTTCTTTTAAGCACCAACTTTCTCTCTCAGCGCTGGTTCTCACAGCGTGGCGTCGGCTCTGCTCTCGTTTCTGCACAGCGGTCTGTGAACGCAGCACAGCGGGAGGATTCTGGGATATTTTGGGAATCTGTTCACCCCAGAGACATGTGACGCATTTATTCCTGAGGCCTTCAAAGACAACAGGTCATCATAAAAGAACACAATGGACCTGAATTTACTGTCCACTCCGCTGTGCGTCCCACGCTGTCCTCTGTTCGGGCCCGGTGTCCTGCTACATGTGTGTCAGCACAAGGGCGTCATTTTAGCTTCAGACGGTGAAAACTTTCCCCAATTGTCCACTTGTCCTCTGAACTTTATAAAGTTGAAGTTAGGTGAACCTGTAAAGTCTCTCAGTGGCGACCTCACTGTCTACCCACCATAATCCAGATAAAACAGAACTCTGAGCGAATAGAAATCCAGGTAAAGTCACTTAATGCTCGTCCATGTACGGCACACACTGAAACAGAGAGAGACAAACAGAGAACAGAAAGAAATGGAAATGATTTAAGAGCATACAGTATGGTTAAAATGCACTGGATTATTTCCACAATATTATCATATGTGAATTCTAAACATGATCAAATTTTCAAAATTCAAAATATCATGGCATCCTCAATACTGATATGTTGCAACACCCATAACAGAAAAACAGCAATAAACAAACATTTTTCATTCACTAAAGATGAATGAAAGATGACAACAGCCCCGTTTCCACCACAGGAACCTTATCCATGGACTAGAAACCACTGCAGGGACCAGGATCTAAATGAAGTTGCAGGGACCCCTCAAAAACAGTCCCTGCTCTGTGGGTAATACTTTTGAAAAGCACATTGCCCAGTTGAAAACTACTTAAGTGAAGGTTCCCTTAACATTTTCTTTTAAGAATGCATTAGTTAAAAAAAATGAGTTGCATAAGTCACTATAAGGACTTCAATAGCATGTTGCTAGAAGGTCCTTAGTGAAGATTTTCCTCAGAAAATTTCAAGGGACCCTTAGACTGAGTTCTCAGGACAGAGAAATCTGGCTGTCTACATCTTGAGCAAAGTTAGCAACTTATTAGAGTATAGATTTGACATGAGCAACTTAGCCAGCGTGACTCGTAACATATTTGCATTACCTATATTGTTTTTGTAACCCACATTAAAACATGATGTGAAGAAATGCAGAATTAGTCCTTTAAAATTAATATGCATTAAAATGCATAAATATGTTTAAAATGTTAAAAATGTGTATTTCATTGTCTGTAAAAACGTTTTAATAGCATTTTAATGGAAACAATTAAAAATTTGCCTACAGAAAATAAAAGTGACGCTTCCCCTTTAAGAGCCTCGATGCACCTTTACTGTGGCCAAGGCTCAGAGCAGGGAGCCTACAGCCGACGGAGAGGCAGGAGAAAACCACAGGATTTAACAAGTGAAGAATTGAAAAAAAGAGTTAGTTCAAACCCTGTTAAACAATACCTACCTGGTTGGTGATTCAAGAGAACTTCATATTTAATGAACCTCAACGGTTTTTGGTGAGTTTTAACTCTTTTACTTAAAGTTTTGCTCGTGATGTAATTTGCTGTAATGTTTACACTTGGGTGGATCAATGCTAGCAGAGAGCTAGCTAACTGTGTAAAGAAAGCCTAAAACGCCACAAACCGCTAAGCATTTAATTTTCCTCTTTATTAAGGGAGACGTGTGAGTGTGCCTTGTGTTAAGTGGAGACATGCTGAGTTTTGTTACGTGTCAGACAGGAAGAGTGAAAGTGATGTTGCTGCTTCGGCGCCATGTTAGCCTGTGTAAACAACGTAGCGGTAACGTTACGCCGCCATATTGGGCCTGGTTGAGCCGCATAGCAGCAACACAACTCACAGTGAATGTAAAGCTTTATTGAGTTCATTTATACGGACAGAATGATTTATTTTCTTCATGACCTGTCATGCAGGTCAGTTTTTTTCCTTGTGGGAACCAATTTGAAGTTGGACTGAGAGTGAAGACCCTTCCATGAAGTGAGTGTGGGAAGACACACACAGCAGGAGACAAGATGGCGAGCCAAACCCCAAGGACTACGTTTCTAGAGACCCTGCTTCATCGTGCCAGTGAGAAGATTGCTGCACAGGGATAGACTGATGGTAAACTCACTGCTAGAGCGGTAGGAGTATTTAACCCCTTCTTTTCCCCATTTTATTTTTTCCTTCTTTCTTGAACTGATTTGGAAACAACTGGATTTTTGAACCGAACTGAATCAAGACAGAACTGGAGTGTTGACCTGAACTTGAATTGAGTTGGAAAACGTTTGAACTGGATTGGATTGAAGTGCTATATATTGCATCCTTTCATAATTGTCATGATTGTGATTTTTGGTGTATAGTATGTGATGTTTCACTTCATTTTGAGTTCTGAGATAGTAACATCAATATCTTACCTGTGAGAAGAGTTAACTCAAGAAAATAACAAAACCAAAATAGAGATAGTTAGATAGTTAGAAGATAGTTAGTCAAAGACTGGTCTAACCAAAAATAACACAAACTATCTAACTTAAAGGAGCCATCCAGCCTGGATGAGCTATCAAAACTAAACTATTCCCTACATAGTTTAGAGAACCTAAAGGAGTGAAAAGTGAATTCTACTTACCTTTTGTGAATTTTATTTACTTTTTGGTTACCTGCAGGATTATTGTTCTGTCGAGCAACTGTTATATTGTATTTTGCCTTGTTTTACATTCAGTAAAGTGCCAGCTTTTGTATTAAAAGCGTCTGGTCTATGGTCTCTTCTCGTACTGTTCCCCCACTCCATACGAACCTAGAACTGGTCCAGAAGCCCTACTATTATATTGGTCTATACAAGTGCTACATTTTATTGAAACTTTTTGTCGATTCCTGTCAGATGTTTGTCTCCTTTCTTGCTGTCACAGCAATATTTTCATATTCACTCATGACTTCATCTGCAGTTCATTTCACAGCAGATTTCTCTCTGTGATTTTGTCTGTTGCCACCTCTTCTGCTTCTGGGTAGGCTATTTGATATGGTTTGGTTAAATTTAATTTGGATTATGTGCTTATGCTTTCAATATATCTCAAAGAACAGCAGTCTCATCTTCTGTCCAGTTTGTTTTTATTTATCTTTTTGTTTCTCTTTGTTGTCCATTTTCACAAGCTAGCTAACACTGGGTAACTAAATGTGTAAGCTAAGCTAACTAACAATTGACAATAATGATGACTGGTAACAAAGAATGCTGTGAGTGTAACTTAAAGTGAAACTTAAGTGCATATTTACTGTATTATGACAGTAATTGTCTTGAAAGCCTCAGTATAAAAACAGACAACCTGAGAGACTCCTCAGTGAAACTCTTTTCATAAGCCACCTTAAATTTGTGGTTAGCTATCGGGCACAGGATTGCTGATTTCTGATTGGTCAAGTACTTAGTACCATTTTATGCCACCTTTTTTTAAAGATGTGCAGCTGCAAACCAGTTCAGTTCAGTTTTTGTTTATTGTGCTTTGACACATCAAAATGGAGTTACAGAGGAGAGCAAATCGACCAGCTGACAATGGTGTTGTATAGTCGCACGCAAAAATTACAGTTTTACAGTTTTGGACTTTTTAATATATTTTTTTTTATGTGACCTGACCTCACATGAATACTTATCTTGGTTTATTCAGTATGTGCAGGTAAATTGTTTCATGTAGTCATGAAAAGTTGCTCTTTTTTTCCTTTGATGTGCCATTTTTCAAAATTTCTGTGTTTTTGTTTGGTTCATAGCAAATGTTCCCCTCCTGAGAAAGGCCTTTGTTGTGCAGTCATGTCACTTTACTGAGGGAGATAACTGTCAGTCATCTGTGCTCTGGGCAGCTTTAAAAGATTTCTGTCTCTCGCTGATTCAATCTGTTGTGGAGAGTTGTGAGATGGCAACAGTATAAAAGATCATTCCTTCTGAACATTCCTGGTTGAAGCACTTCACTGTCCTGTATCTTTTCATTTCAGAAAGAACATGTTTGTGTACAGATGCAGGGGTTCCTCTGGGTTTGTAGTTGGTTGGTTGGTCAGGGTAACTAGACCTCCTCCAGCTGAGAAGAATCTAACTCTCCTCTCCTGGGATCCCGCTGAGCTAATGTCTGTCTATCCTGGTCTAAAATTTACAGCGCTCACCGTCCTATCCTGCAAAAACTCCTGCGAGCGGAGAGAATTGAGGTATCCATTCCGACGACAGTTTTACAGCAGTTAAGTTCATTTAGCTTTAAATCCTCCTCCCCCTGACTGAAGACTAACCTTGTTTCCGGACCAAAAGCAGGGAGGAGAGAGGAAAAGGGGCCGCTCAAATTTAGTGTTTAATTTGGTTAATATCGTCGGCTCACTCTGCAAATTTACTGCAGCCCTCAATTTGAATTAGACTGCGGGTGAACAGTCAGAGCGAGGCCGCGTCCATATGAATGAAGAGTGGACACTAATGCAAATGTTCGAGCGCCGGTCGATACTGCTGTGTTTGCTTTTCTGCACGAGTCCCTGTTTACCCAGCGAGTATGTGTGTGAGTGTGCAGAGTGTGTGCATGCTAATGGATCGCAGTGAAATATAAAAGAAAATGTAGAAACATTCCTCATGCTGCACATAGCTCGTTTTACAAAAGCAAATGAATACAAGACACACGGCCCGTTTGGAGGGTAAATGAATACACGAGTGCTTGAGTGTTCAGTCTATAAAGCTACTTTCAGTCGATTTTTCAGTGCTTTGCAATGCAACACATTCCTCTTGCAGAATACATACACCGGTGTAAGGTCAGTATGTATTTAGTCTCTGTGTGATATAACAGGATTTGTATTTTTGTATTCAAGGTGAACCTTGAAGCATTCCTGCAATGCAAATATATATATCCAATATAATTTTCAGTCCTCAGATTCAATTAAATAAAGGAAAGAGGAAGTTTTTCTCCACCATGGAAATACCTTTATGTTTATGATGAATAAATTAAGTAGATTAGCCTTGTAAAGCATTAAATGTAGGCAACATACAAAAGAAATAATGCAGTTATAAATTCTTGTCAAAAGGTTGGTTCAAACTAAGGCTCCGCCTCTCACTAAGCTGATAACCAATCATACTTGAGGATAATGGGGTGGCACTTGAGGTGGCAAATTTTTTTCTGTCTTGTTTGGAACAGTTGTTTATCAATATTATCTTTTACTTTTGTTAACATTGCAAGATAGGTCAAGTGTAACAGTGGTGTCCATGGTAAAATCACTCTTATGTACTTGATGTATATTAAGTAAAGTGTAAAAAGAAGAAAAGATGCCAACATTCTGCAGTTGTTGTTGATGTTGTTACTACAACCAAATCACACTGTTCTGTTAATGGCGAACTGTTATAAACAAGCTAAAAGTTGTCTGTATGAAGCCTAACTGTAGTGGTAGCAGATTTGCATATCTTCAAGGACTGGACTATTGGCCTTGGTGGAGGTCTGTGCTCTGCAAATGCCCTTCTAGTTCGTATATCAGTATTTTTCAAACAATGTTTTGACATTTACAAGGGAAAAGATGCTGAGGATGTGGGGCTAATCAATCATTTTGCAAAGTCATCATGGGTAAACTTCCCCAAATCAATCAGAGTAGGACAGTTTAGAATTTTGGGTTTTATACCAGTTTTATAAGTGTCAGTCCTGAAAAGTACTTTTTAAAAAAATTAATGAACACCTAATGCATTCCTTACACTGTTGCTCTTGTTCTTTTGGTTTTGGGAAAGCAATATCAAGGAGACATGATCCTCCGAACTGCAACTCTTTTACAACATTAACCACATGTTAAAAAAGGCTTTCTGCCAGCGTCAGATAAAGGTGCTAAAGGGAACCTTGTGCACCTGTATAAGTCACTGAGGAGTGGAGACAAAACATCTGTATCTGACAAGTTAGGATGAGAACTTGAAAAAGTACAAAGCATGACGTACCTGCTCTATCTACTGGCTAAGCTATAATTGGACAATTTCCATTTGGAGGAGGAGTTTAGCCAACCTTCATTTAAAGGCACTCACTTAATTTCCTGCTTTAATAACAAAGAAATTGCCTTTTAATTTTTTCATTGTATTATAAAATTAATTGTCTGAAATTAAGGGGTTAGTTAAGATGATCTTGGGGAAAAAACTGTTTTCTACCGTTAATCAAGGTAGGGGACTTATTACGAAGCTTTGACATTAACTGAACTACGTTAAATACAGAAAGTGATGTGTAGAGACTTCTTCACTTCCAGAGATGGTGACAGTTTCTGGCAGAGATTAGCAAGTGTTTTTTTTTTTTTTTTCATTGAGAAACTAATCAAAGATGTGATCAGGATCCCTGAAAGCGAGAGAAACAACACTAATCTCCCTCTGATTAGAAATGAATGGGAGCTGGGTGTCACAAACACCTGAAATCCTGCAAAATAAAGCCCTGATGAATCACCTCTCTGATTAAAGGAAGACATCATCAATCACCCACAAACCTTCTAATACTGAGCCCGAGAGTGTGAAACCAATAAGCAGTCGACTGGGTGGATTTCTCCTCGATACAGAATCACTTTATTACAAACGTCCGTCCTCCTTCCAGCAAGACGCTTTCTGCACTTGAGAGATTTAAAGACGAGTTTTTCAGTGAGCACAGGGCTCAGGCTGCTTTCTCAACAAGCTCACATCAGGATTTATCCACAGATATTGCAGGCTGTGTTGTGCGGCGTGTTATTTTCTTCATCACATGGTGTTTTATTATTTTCATCCCATATCATAGGCATCTATTCTCACAGGTAGACCTGACTTATGCAGCAGAAAATCTGTCTGTCTGGGCTTGTTGGCTCACTCTTTCTGGGCTTGTTGGCTCACTCTTTCTGTTTTTTTTTAAAGGGACAGTGTAGCATCCCCCCCCCCCCCCCCTTTTCTTAACCAGAAACAAATGAGAACATGAATATATTGCTGATATAGATATTAACTGTATTTATTGTATCAGCTAAATAATGATCCTTTTTATGCATGTGGGGTTTGAGTAGGTTTCTGTAGGTAGGGCTCCAGGTGAAACTTTTCACTGGCTTCCATTAAGAACCATTTTCATCCACAGAGCCCTTTTTGGAAGAAAGAGTTCTTCAGGAAGGAACTTGTCTGTCAAGGGTTCTGTATAGAACCTCCAGAGAAGGTTCTGGGTAGAACCAGAACACCATTAACTGTATTCACTGTATCTTAATATTGATTTCAATATTAAGGCAAATATTATAATAATAAGATAATATAGGTTCGTGAATCTGAAAAAAAAAAACTAAAACTGGTCTAAACCTGTTTTGGAACCAGCAGACTAAAATATCATTTTACGTTGTATTAGGAATTTCCATCACTAGAAGAAAGAGAACCAAAGTAGAAATACATCTGCAGAACAAATGCTCAAATGTGAATATGTCCATGTACTTCTGGCCTTTGGTGTTCAACTGCACTTCAACTTTTGTTTAAATTAAGTAAACTTCATTTGATTTGTTGTCAGTTTTTAATCTGTGTCCATTCAGGGAAGGAACCAGGATGTGTCTGGCCAAGATTTAGCACAAAGACTTGGAACTGTTAGCTATCTAAAGAGGAGAAAATTCACCTTGTTATGTTGTTACCATCACAGCAGATTCAGATCCATCATCTGAGACGACTGTAGGTCTGACTTCGGCAGTGATGCAGGTGTCAGCTGACAGCCAGGCTGGATGTTGAGTTCTTGTTCTGTGGCTGTCAAGGACACGGTGTTCTCTGCTGCACTGTTCTCTGCCATTGATGATTTAAAGCCTCGATTCAATTGCACATCCGTCTATTCTTAGATGGTACATGTGGATCTTTACCGCTGCCTCATTCTTTAACCTGCAGCAGCAGAGTCAGAGAAATCTCCACCTTGGTGTTGACAGCTGACGCAGTTTCACTTACTGCGGTTTTGCATAACCAATCATCACCTAAGCCAAACACCCACACAGCAGTGCACCTGTTATTTTCACAGTCTGGCAATTCTCTTTCACTCTTTAGACCAGTAGAATGCAACTCCAGATGTTCAAAAACAAATAATATTTTTTTTTTCCAATTCAGGGTCTGAATAGGTAGAATGTGGTCTTTGATGGGGGATGTCGACGTAAAGGGGCAGAACCAGCCAATCACTGTCACAGCTCATGAATATAAATGGTGTTTTTCAGAACCCCAAACAACCTGTTTCACTAGATGTGTACATCTAGTGATGGTGTGAAAACAGCTGTGAAAACCAGATGACTTCTTGTGAAACTGAACAAATAAAAAAAAAAGTTTCAGCCTTGGCAGTGAACGTTTTTGATCACAACAGTCAGACACTGTAAAAACAAAAAAGTTTTGTTGAGATAATTTACTTTTTTTTTGTTTTAAAAATAGAAAATATCTAATGAAGAAAAGTAAGTCTGAATTAATCATTATTTGTCAGCAAAACTTTATTTCAAAACTTAAGATTTTGAGTTAGGCTTAAAACTCAAAAATTTATTGCAATACATTGTCTTGAAATTTTGAGTAATTTTAACTATTACAGTTTATTACAGAACGAGTTTTGTAAATACAGAACAGACTCAGAACTGAGTGTCAGAGTTATGATTTTAACAGCAAGAGGTGGAGTTGAGTGAGTAACCGACTCAGCTGAACAAGAAGGTTAGTTGGTACAGATTACGTAAAATTATGAGTATGAGGATCATCTGCATAAAATGTGTCTATCTGTACTCATGATGAAAGAAAATCCTCGGGGTAGAAAATACTGCATGTTCGGATTATGGTTCAGTGAAATTTATTTATCCAGGTTTTTCAAAAATCTAGTTTTGTAATAGATTTCTTATGCTGTGTGCCAAACTCCATTAACAAATTGCTCAGTTTAACCATTATAAAGATCCATTCCTTCTAAAAGATTATTAGTGATTTCTTACACATCATAAACAGACAGTAATTCAATTCGGCAAAAATTCTGCATCAATCTCAATTTTAATTGTGAAACGGGCAAACAAACCAGTTATTCTTTGCTGTAATAGAAATGTCAAAGCCAGTTTCTCAATTTAGCGTGACTCCTTGATCTGTGATGATATATGGTAATTTTATGATAAATTACACTAAATATATTACAGATTTCTCTTTTAAGTAAATACATTTTCTCATACCAGTAATATGCATTTTATTTTGGTACATTTGATGAGCGTAAAAGCGTAACTGTAACAAGATACTTTGTATCAAAGAGAGACTCCTCTTCTGAAACCTTCGCTTAGATATTTTTGGCTTTATATATTTTTGGCTTCGGGGTCATCAATATTTTCATCAGAGAGGTCTGCCCCCCTCCCTGGGCTCCTGCCACAGTAATATCCAGTATAATGAGTCTTTGCCAAGCAAACAGACCGGCAACAATATTGAGAGCTTCTTTTCTGTCCGCAGACATTATTTCCCAGAGGAAAATGGAAATTAAAAACAGAAAAGAAAATTCATCCATTTCATCCATCAACATTGACCCACATCAGCCTCAGAAACACTGCCGCAGCTGCCCCCGCCCCGCCCCGCCCCGCCCCTCCACCCCCAACTCTCATAACCCTCCATTAAGTTCTCGTAATCAGCCTTTAAGCCATGACACACTTCATACACAGTAGGATAAAGTCGGAGCAATAATCCTACATGAACGCAGTGACATCACATCTCTCCGCGGGGATGAATCATCCAAACTTCGGGCTACACGTCGCGCGGGATCTCGTCGTCGACGTCTTGTTTCGACGTTGCCGGGAGCCTTTTCAAGCATCTCACTAATTAAGCAGCGACGTGACCTCGGGCCCCCAGGCAGTGACCTAAAACAGAAGAGGAAGGAGGGGGGAAGACGGAGCTCATGTTACTTCCACTTTTTTTGCATTAGAAATAAAAAATAAATAATGGTGTCATTGAGAGAAGGAATGAGTGATCACTGCTTCATCGTCTGTGTTTTACATTTATAATGTCGTTAGATTAGAGTTTTAAGTACTTGATTACACTTTTGAAGAACCTGTACTCAGCCTAAGTGTAGCAGTGAGTGAATTTTGTGTATTTTTCTCCTCCACTGCATTTTAGAATAAAATATTTTACTGTTGAATTCCCACTGCATTTATCTAAAGTAAAACTTAAGTTACCAGCTGTTTTTCAATGATTTCACATTTGTTTCTACACAGTGTTAAGGAGATAAAAATCTGAAATATCTCCCAACTTTTTAAAAATGGTTTTTCAGTTTTCAGTGCAGGATTACCTGCAGGGTAATCAGCTCACCAGGTTACTGGTACAGACCGTGCATTATTTTGTATTAAGTGTCCATGTTGTGCAGTTTTGTACCAAAAAGAAATTGGGACGCTACGCAAAACAGGACAGAAGTCTGATTACCACTGTGATAAATCAGCTTTCATGACATTAATTTAAATTGTTTTAGAGTGAAATACTTTCTCATTCTTAGTTGATATGCAACTTCAGCTGCTCAGCAGTCCGGGGTCTCTGTTGTATTTGTGTTTTATAATGCAACACACATTTTCAATGGGAGACAGGTCCGGACTGCAGGCAGGTCAGTCTAGTACCTGAACTCTTTTACTACGAAGACACTGTTGGAACACGTCCACAATGTCTGCACAAAGTCTGCAGTGTTTCTGGATGTTGTTGATATATGTCTTTCTCTTTGTATGATAAAGTCTTAACTTGCATTTGTAGATGCAGAGACAAACTGGGCATCAAATTCAGAATGAGTATATTTATCAAAAAAAAGTTCATCTGTTTGAACATTAAATATCCTGTATTTTTATTGTATTCAGTTGAATACAAGTTGATGTTGTTGTGAGACTCTACTGGGTGGATCTCAGAGCCCTGACTGGGTGCTGGGTGACCCTCAAACCATTTCCTACTTCACACTGAAAATAAGATGGATATGTCAGTGGTGCATGATGGGATAAATTAGGCTGTTAGTAAGAGAGAGAGATCTGTGTGATGGCCTTTCAGGCTGTGGGGGGGTGGAGAAAGATCAGACAGTGAGGTCTTGCAGAGGCAGACAAGAGGAGCAAAAGTCACACAGAAATGTGTATTTCATGCTTAAAGAGCTTAAATCTGCTCTCCATTCTGTCCCTGTCAGTAGCAGTTTATGTTTATGAATCACTCCAACATTTCAGTGACTGCATGATGGACGAGGTTGCAGCTCTGTTTAATGTTGTATAAAGGCTTTCAAATGTTACCAGAGCACTTACAACTAAAACGCAGTTCCAGTTATTAAATCTGTCAGTCTTCACACCAAGTTAATTTAATAAAGAATTTGAAAGGACAATGTTATGTTATGAGTCTTTTAATGTTTATTCTGTTTATTTGATAGATTATTAATGTTTGTTTATCATCTGGACTTATTTTGTAAAAGTGGCCCCCAGACAAAGCAAGCTGAGTGTCCCTGCTACAGGGACATGCTGAAGAGGAAAACTTTGGATATTTTCAAGTCAAATACATTGATCAGATTCAATTCATGAGCAAAATGAAGAGACCAGATCTATAATGAACATTTTGCTCTAGTAAAAAAATATCCTGCTCATGCCAACAATTTAATCACACACATACATGGATGTACATGAATGGTGATGGTATAATAAGAGATTAGCTGTGGACTGTAGCTCCAACCCTGTTAGACACACACACACACACACACACACGGCCCGAGTTAATCCCTACAGCACCTTGACAATGAACATGAACATACTATCAAATCTGTCTACATACATAACTGATATCTTGCTTGGCAGACACTTCCAATTTAGTCGTAAAATAAACAGGATGTCATCAAACACCTATCAACATTTTTGTTGACAAAATGAAGGCTGTTTCGCGTCGTGCAGCGGTCTGCAGCCCAGCGAACACGATTCTCAAGAACACCGTGAGGGAATTCCTTCAAACTTGGACTGGAGGATGTTGTTCAAAGTGACCTCACAAAACACATTTTTGGCCATAACTCAGGACTTCATGTTAATTATTCATTTCATATTTTGTCTTATAGGACAGAATTATGAAATTATGACATTTTATATGCAGAAGGTCAAAGGTCAGCTTCACTGTGACAGTGAACACAGCATGTTTCTAACAGGAAATCAGTCACTGCAATCACACATCAATATAGTGATGACTTCCATTTTGCAAAAATTACACATTACTTTTCATTAACTTTAAACTTAAAATAAACATTTATACTCGCATTAGAAACAGGTTTTTCTTAAGAATATATTAAAGACATGCTGTAATCACAGTCCTCTGAGGAGGACATTTTGTGCTGCTGTTTAAAGAAGAAGAGCCCTTTTATATGCTGTGTGAGTGGGTGGGTTCTCAGATTTGATTGGTCAAAGGATGAGTGATGAAGTGACAGCTGATTAAGTTGAATACTGGGTGAAACTCAAATGATTTGCTTACTTTGAATGTATAGTATTTGATTACATACTGAAGAATGAAATGAGGTTTTGTTGAAATGACCAAGCAAAGAAAAACAATCTATATTTGTTGTTAACCTTGTCACCCCTCAGTTCTGCAGCACTGACCTGATAGGCCAGTTTGAACTGGCAAGGCAGGTTCTCAGGAAGAAGAGCAACACCAGAAATTAATTCTTCACTCCAGATGAGTCTGAACAGACATGGATGAAAACTGCAACTTGACTGGTTTATGAAGGCGTATAGTTCTAGTTGTGAATAATTAGCCATTTTTGCAGGCCTGCATTCTTACACGCTAAACAAAACATTCTGAAAATACAAATCTGTAACACTGACTGAGCTGCAGGTCAAGTCCAGTCAAAGAGTACAACACTTTCTACTTAGTGCATCTTGTGACAACACGTTGTAATGTGACTCACACAGGATAAACACACACTGGGACTTCATGCCATGAGAGACACCTTCACACTTCAGTGAAATAAGAGCATTATGATGTTTGAGTTGGAGCTAAACATGCAAGCAGACTGATGAGCAGCGAGAGAGAACGCAGCAAGAAAACACATTAACACACACTCGGTCTGACGTTTGTGACGCTGGAGGCTGGATTAGTGATGAAATAACTGAGAGTCACCATAGTTCAGTCTTTTCCTCTACTTTTTCATTCAACTTATAACATAGGAAGCATGTTGATGGAATACTTTGAGTCTTAGTTATGTCAAATTTAGAATTAAACTGAAAACAAAATTTGTACAACACAGAATTAGGACCTCAGGCTGATCTGAATAAATGTGTTATTGGTTACATCTTTCTAAAGCACATATGTTGTCACTGTTGTGCTTTCCCACCTTTCTGCTCGCCCTGCCTCAGCTCACCTGTCAGCCACGCCCACCTCATCAGGCCACTCCCC
>NC_139321.1:2447500-2475000 GCF_056507025.1 Lutjanus erythropterus | reverse complement strand
GCAGACATTTTAGACAGTAAAGATTACAGCTAAATGTTTGGAAAGATGATGCAGTGATGATACATGAAAATGCATACACAATTTTAAGGTTGTGTAATTTTGTTTAAAGAAAAATAGTTCAGATTCTAATATGAAGTACAGATTTATTGTGGAAACATGTTTCATGTTTTAAGAGTTAATGAAATCTCAATAGGAAATTTTGTTTGGATGTTTATATATTTTCAGTTTTTTACATGCACATTTTGAAGTATTGCATTTGAAAAAAGTTGCTTGAAACAGCAAAATTTAAAGAAATGTCCTTAATATAACAAAGTGTTTACCTTCTGCTTTTGGTGGGTTTTTGCCTTTTTTAAAAAAGCGTTATGTGTTTAAAGGACCAGTGTGTAGGGATTTAGTGACACCCAATGGTGAGCAGACGGCAAACACCTCATTTCTCCCTCCCACCTCAAGCACGTAGGAGAACCTATGGTGGCCATGAAAATTGCAAAAAACACACATGGTCGTGTCCAGGCCTAATGTTTGGTTTGTCCATTTTTGGCTTCCTTAGGAACATGGCGGCCTCCGTGAAAGGAGGAGCCGCGTCCTCCTGCCATATTCTGCCAACACCTCCTCGTAAATCTTACACAGGACTTTTAATGGTTTGGAAACAATTCTGCAAATAGATTTGACAACTCAGAGCAAACAGCTAATCAGTCCTGCAAATTGTTTCCTCACTGCTTCCATTGCTCTATGATACATCCATACATCCCTCCTCACATTAATACATCAAACTAACAGAAATGTCTGATTCACTTCTGGCGGCTCGATGTGATAAAACAGTCATATTGCAATAATTTTGACTGAAATCGCAATTGCAATATCCAATACGATTAGTGAGGACAATATTTGCAGTAAAATTTAAATTTTGACTGAAAATCATCATTGTGATGATGTGATAATTATTGGGGTCTGTACCAAACAAGCATGTTTTCTTTAATTTGGAGAACAAGATTTTTAGGCCAGGTCATCTCTGCAGCACCACAGTACTTCATTATACTGCTGTTTACTCACACATTATTTCTTTGTCAAATAATTGCTAGTTGGTTCTGGTTTTGCAATTTGGATATTACACTTGCCAAACTGCAGTTTCAGTAATATTGTGATTAATTGTGCAGCCCTATTTACATCCTGTTTTTACACTGGTTTTCACTATTTGAGATTTAATCAGAGCTCCTACAGAGGGTGCAGGGTTTCTTCCATGGAGCCTGCAGCGTTACACTGTCATGTTTCAACAGTAGCTCAGAACGGATTAACAAAACACTGGTTCTGTTTACAGCCTTTCACGTCCTCACACCAGTTTTACCGCCACTGTAGTTTCTCCTACACTCTCGGAAGGGGAGGGTGAGGCGACATGTCTGCAAGTTGACCACTGGTCCTTTAATTCCATCAAATTGTCGAGTCCTCTCCCTCTCAATGGTGTAATGGTTTTCTGACTGGAGAACTGGTGCCACGTACTGCTTATCTTGATAAACCAACTCTGAATATTCGTAAACAAGTAGTGGATGGAAACGCGTTAATTTGCATTTTATTCTACCGATTTACCCAAAACTGTCTGTCTCTGACTAAAAGGCATCTTTTAAGAGTTGGTGCCAGGATCAGACTACGTGATATCAGCCTGACGGTCCAAACCAGGCATATGTTCGAAGTCAGGAACAAAAATGACTTTCATGGGCAACAGCTGCAGCTAATATCCAGTGTCATGTGAAGGAGTGTAAGACAACATCACAACAAAAAAGACACGTCCAAATGTCTTTGTTTGCTGTCGCAGAATTTGACAGCTTCTCTTTGGTGACGCTGCATAGGAACTTTGTTTATACAAAACTGTAAAGATGTATTGTTAGTGCTGTCAGGTGGATCAAAAATAACTAATAATCACCTTGTATGTCTCATCGCTCATAATGGACAGCAAGATCTGATTGGTCGATGTTAATCGTAATAGTTAATCATGTTGGTCAAATCACAGAAAGAGTTTATGGTCTAATCTGACACAGTCCCATCTGGAAAGACAAAACTTTTGCGTAGGCTGATCTTGTTCCCTGCTGTCTCCCAGTGTTAGCTGGGATGCTAACATAATATGATGATGCTGACTAACCTTTGAAACCAAATCTTCAACTGTCTTGTCTCATGTTTCAGGACACTTTGGTATGCATTATTCTTTATTTAAAGCTGTAGCAATTTATTTTTATCCACCTAGAGACTGAAGAAGTCAAGCACACCTCTTGTATAAAAGCCTCATCATTTTATGACAAACTATAAACATTTACACATCCAGCACAGAGCAACATGTTTGTGTCCATCTGATGTTTAGATCGTAGATGGCCGACTAACCGCCTGGCAGCAGACAGAGCTTGTTTGCTGTAAACTCTGGAAAAGATAGTGAATGTGCTGCAAAACAAAACCAGAAAGCTCAGCTGAGCTGCTGAGTTTGTACTTATGTTGTGGTTCTGTCACTATAAGCCACCTTTTTGGCATGCAAGCAATAACTGAGCCATTGCTAATAATCAAAATAATTAATTTGTGGATCTTCTTCAGAAAAATGGTGATAAAATAGGTATCAGTCAGATTTTCAGACTACAGCATCAGGGCACATGAGTGATGAAATGCTGAAAAAGGAAGTAAAAAATGTCATCTTCTAATTCTGCAGCCTTATAATCACACTGATTTAATCTCATGTTGATTAAAGATATTACAGCCTTGTGGCTCATGAGGATGTGTGTGACTTTATAATTCTGTGCTAAAGACTTTCTGTTTAATAAAAGCAAAATAACTATTATCATGACCAACTTTAAGGAGCTTGTTGATTCCAGCAGTTTTGTTACGAACTAGAGGAGTTGTACTTCTAGGAAAATACAGAGAAAGTACTGAGTCAGCCTTCCACAAACTACATTTATTTAAAAATGCATGAATTATGATTATAAAAGCAGGGTAATTTTCATATTGCTCTCTGTGGTGAGTAGATATGCTCTCATTCAGCCGGAGCCTCACAGCTGATAAAGCCTCGCAGTTGGATGATAAGAGTTAGCAGAGATACCACTGCTAAATACAGCTCATCCCCTCTGCTGTACGACGCCTGGCTCTCTAGAATAATGTGTGTTTTCAATGTAAATATGCATTATGTAAACGCACAGTGTTACCATTTGGATTCATTAATCTTTCCATTAGCGTGACAGTTATTAATTTTCATTTAAAGGTGCACAAAGAGAGGCTTTTGTGTAAAATTGCAGCCCATTTATCAGCCTAAACCAGGAGGTGAGATAAGCCAAAAAAGGTGTGTAAAACCTGATTAAAGGACCATACCAGGGATTTTTTGAGGTTTAAAAACTAGGCAGTTTTTGGCTTTTATGCATCTTTTTTTTTACACAATGAAACATACAACATTTAAAACACATCTTACACATGAAGAACAGTTTACAGGTCATAGTTGGTACAACTCAGCCTGTGAAAACAGACACATAAGAAAATAACCCTGATGATGTCATAGTGATGTCATCAGGATCATTTACTTTTGGCTTGTAGAGGACATATTTTCAACTGACAGCCAGCGTTATGAAGCAGATATGTATGAAGCGGTTTACCAGACAGGGACGATCAAATGAAACCTATTGAGTTGAACTGTGGGAAATGTAGGATCCAGCCTTTTTGGAGCTTCGCCTATTCTAAGGACCAAAAGTCAGGATATCTCAGGCTTTGCTGCTTAAATTTCTATTTTGAATCAGTCTCTCACCAGCCACCCAAATTTATGTATTTATGTCTTTTGTCTTTTCACATTTTCAGCCACTTTTTTCTAACATGTATGATGTGTTTAAAAGAAAAAAAAAAACTCCCCTTTTCCTTTTCACAGACATTTGCTGACTATTTGCATTCAGAAATATCCAGTGGTATTGCAAGACTGGTATCCCATTGCACGATTGTCTCTAATTCAAAGTTTATTGAGAACAAATGTGTCACGTGTTCAAATTGCACCAAATTCAACAGTTCTTGTCCTTGGATAACCTGCAGTACACCCACCATGTCTGGAGTAGATTGGATTAACAGTTTTCAAGATATGTGAAGGACATGCAGACACAGACAGACATACAGAGAGACAGATTCCTATCTTTGTAGTTCTAATAATGTAATTTTCATGAGAGACCTTGTAAATGCCTCCTTTTAAAAGACAGACCACCAAAATATAACAGAAACAGAACAGATTCAACTTCATGTACAAACAAAGAATGTGCATTTTGTATTATTCTCCAGCTCCACACTGAGTTTCAAAACTTCTTAAGGTCATAAAAGTTTTTTTTCCTTTAATTTTCAGAACTAGAGATCAAACATATCAGTGCTATTATCATAGGTCAATGCACATCAGACAGGTTGTGAACTTCAAAGGCTTTCCTCTCTCAGCTTGGCATGGAGGACGCACTCGCTCTGCCAAGACTTTGTCCGGAGATGGGAGGGAGTGATGTCAGCGGTCGCTGTCCGCGGCCCGGAGCTCGGCTCCACGCCCAAATCTGCTCACATCAGCGCCAAGACCAGACTGCTTTCCATATCACCCTCTCACATATCAACATGGTTCAGTTTAAGCGCTGGATTGTGCTCTGGCTGCAGATGAGGTGAACCGCAGCCTCTGGGTCGTTTGTTTACATCATTAGAGACACGTGATTCGCTCGGAGCAGCGGGCAGGCGGCTTGTTACTGACCGTCTGTACTGAAGAAATGGTGTGAAAAGATCTAGAGCAAAACATTTTATTCAATACCAGCGCGCTCTCAGCTGGTCTTTAATCTTTTCTGATGGAAGATAAGAAGAGATTCAGTGATTGCCATGATTAAATTGGCAGGATAGTATCCCACCATGCACTACCCTGACCCGTCTTCTTTCCCCTTCATGTGCATAATATTAAAACCTCTCTATTTCTTTCTCATCGACTGTTTATCAGTCCCGATGATTTACTAATTAAAGGACCAGTGTTTAGAATTTAGTGGCATCTAGCAGTGAGCTTACAAATTAAAACCCCTCACCTCACCCTCCCCTTCCAAGCGTATAGGAGAATTTACAGTGGCCACTGGAATTTGCGTAAAATATGAAGGCTGAGTTTGGTGTTGGGTGTGAGCTAAAATAAAATGCAAGAGGTTCCATGATTCGAATGTGCTGGTCAGGCAGGCAGTGTTGATTCTTTAAGCAGCAAGTCAGACTTGCTCCTTTTCTTCTTTAGTGAAAAATGTTGGCCTGCGTAATGTTTGATGGTCAGATGTGGTGAGGAGTGGGGACCAATATTTTTACCTAAATTTAGATTCCTATCCTAGGAAAAGACTTTATTTGTGATCTGGTGGTATTAATAATTACAGAAGCAGAAGAACGCCATTTCAACATTAACATCATAATGAACATAATATAAACTGCGCATGCAGCTTGACCTTCACTATAGCAGTGGGTGAAATGCCAAGTTTATAACGTGAGATGTCTGTCTTTAACAGCCTCATGGAAGTAATATTTTACGATTCTCCACATTATAAACTAACGAAATTCATTAAAACAAGTCAAAGCTGTTGGCAAAAATCATGCTGTGTTCAGATGGCAGAGCCACTCGTTACTGTTATTGTGTTAAACCACATTAATTGTCAGAAGTGTTTGAATTCGCTGTGCTTTGTACTTGTTAACTAATTACTTAAAGTGCTCGGTGTGCCGGACTGGTAACATAAGAGTAACAAAACTGCACTACACCTCACCATGCAAATTAAATATCAAAAATAATATAGTCTATATTAAGACTTTATTTATGGTCCTTTAAAGCACCAATGAAATATATTAATCTATGGCAATTTTACACATGCATTTTTTCCTGCTTTGCCCCAGAATTGGAGGGCGTTGCAATTCCAGTGATTTCAAACTGATGTTTCATTGGTTCTGACATTTAAAAACACTGTAAGCTTTGATGGATGATGTTAAGGTTGATGAGTTAATGTTAGGGACGTTGGGCTCTGACTATGATGAACTTACATTGAGCATTTTCTGTAAAAACACTTAGGCCATGATTTGTTTCATGTGTGTCTTAATGGGGGATTAAAGGAAAAATTAATTTACCTTATTTAAATTTGAATTGTCGGACAGTGTAAATAAATTTCATTTAGTTCATGTAATTATTTTATTTTAGCTGTATTTAGACGGAAATTATATTTCAAGGATGTACTTAATTTTAATTGGGGTTATATGTATTTACTGAATGAAAGTCCTGCCTACAATTTAATGGAGTTCATCCAATGAGTTATTTATTTATTTATTTTTCAAAGGACAGTCCCCTGTGCAAGGAAACGCATCTCATCTCACATATAGACAATAAACCTTTTTTATATTTCTATAATTTAGTGGAAATAAGTGGGAAAAACTAGCAGAAGCTCCATACTGGATTGCCTGACAATACTCATGCTTAGTTACTGTCTTCCTCTACATCCAATTTATTTTCTTCATTTCTTCTCTTCCCCTCTGTCCGTCCCTCCTGACTGTCTCTCGCCGTTTTTTTGGACTGTGTCTGTGTGATTTGGTCAGGCCGGCCGGTTGGCAGCGCAGCGTCGGGCCTCACCTCTCCTTCCGTTTGATTAAATCATAGCTGTAGTGGCGAGACGGGTCCCGCAGAGTCAGGTGCAGAATTATTAACCTTTGCTGTCGGAAGGACGTCTCTCTCTCTGCAGGCCTGCGGTGAGACGACCGGCCAAGATGGACGCCCCGGTTCACAGCACAGGCCCATGTGTGTGTGTGTGTGTGTGTGTGTGTGTGTGTGTGTGTGTGTGTGTGAGTGAGAGTGAGTGAGAGATGGAGCAGAGGCGGGGCGGTCAGCTCACTACTCAGAATAAAGTCATCCATCCCTGAAGGTGTCTGAGCCGCTCGCTCCACGCTGCCGGTCACTCCCCGTCCTCACAGATACCGGACGCTTAATAATTCAACAAAGAAAGTATCAGCAACTCAGGAAACCTTGAAAATTCACAGCTCATCAGAATCACTTTTATTCTGGAATTATCTGCGTTGTAGAAGAGTTATAAATTCCTAACCACTCACAAGACAGTTTTAACCTCCCCGACCCCATGAAACCTTCACTGGACACCTTTCTTACAAAGCAGGACTCAGCTTCTTACTTTCCCTGAACTGAGAGAAGCCTGCAGTCTGGTTCAGGCAGACAACTCACATCTCTTACTACTCTGGGCTCTTTGCAATAAAGTATGTTTCATAATAAGCTGTATAATTTACAATTTACAAAGGCTGTTATGGTCACGTGGTTTGACACCTGATACTGGCTCATTTTGGACCATACCTTAAATGATTTTTACACACAGAGGGACCATGCACCACAGCGCCGCCGGTAGTTAAAAGTCACAGGTTGTCTTTAATAAACAACAGAAGAAGAAGAAGAAGAAGAAGAAGAAGAAGAAGAAGAAGAAGAAGAAGAAGAAGATGGTGTTGTCTAACATGAAAACATTGGTCCTCAGCTGCAGATCTGTGGGTCAGAGAGCATCATGACCCAGCCACAGAGCCTGGACACAGATCAGGGCTGCTCACACTGCAGCTCCTGGAGCTAGAACAAAAAAAAAAAAAATTGTGTCTGAAACTAGAAGATTCGTTCTTTCTTTTGATATATTCCATGTTAACATATTCATAGAAATTAATGTTCTGTGGGTGATGAAAAATCTGTGAATTTTCTCAAAAATCTGCTGGGGTAAGAGTTAACTGGTTGTTAAAACATCTCATTTTAATAATGATACCTCAGTATAATCTACATAAATCTTTCCGCCGGGCTGGAGTCTCCTTGAAATCAGATGAAACAAGCCTGTGTTTACATTTTCCCAGACAAAATAACAGTGAGTACACCAGCCAGTTTGAAAGCAAGATGAGATTTTTATTAAGCTACTTTTATTTTTGCCATTATATTTTTCAGTTATTAATGTGGAAAGGCAATGCAAACAGTCAACAAGATCAGCACAATATGAAAGTTCCTTGTAGCAGTTTAATTTCTACCAGAGCTTGTTCAGGGTGTGGCCGTTCAGAACAGGACGATTGCTCGGCTCCCGGTGCCACTACTTGCAGCATTCTTTGGGTTCATGCTTGGAGCACACGGCCACTGGGCTGAAGAAGAGTTGTAGAGGAGATTCTTAACTGCTCACACAACCTTCACTGGACACCTTTCTTACATCAGGACCGAGCTACTTTCTTTACCTGAATAGAGAGAAGCCTGCAGTCTGATTCAGGCAAACATACTATTTCTGCAACATTTATCCAATAACTCCTTTGCAATAAAGTGTGTTTCATAATAGCTGTGTGATTTACAACCTGTGAAATGTTGTATTTTACTGCCTAGCAGTGCTAACTCCTGCAGTTTCTGCTTGCAACACTGCTGCGTACTATTCCCTGTTTTGGCTTTTTCCAGACTGAAACTTCTCAACTATTGGATGGATCGCAGTAAAATCTTGTAAAGAGAGACATTCAACACTCTGAGAGGACAAAAGATGACTAATGGATTTTAAAGATCTCTGGACTTTTCATCCAGCACTGCCAGAAGGGTAAACCTTTTCATTATCCAGTGAAACATCTCAACATCTACTAAATGAATTAGCACAAAACTTTGAACAGACAGTCATGGTTCTGGAGAAACAAATTTGAAAACTATTGTGATCCCCTGCTGTTGCCACCATGAGGTTGACATTTGTGGTTTTGAGTGAAAGGTCTCAACAACTATTGGATTGATTGCTATGAAATTTGACACACACATTCTTGAGCCCAGTGAGTGATTGGTGGAAAAAATAAAGAGCGGGAGAAATTTTCCCAAAAACTAAAAAAAAAAAAAATATAGACATTCAGATTCTGGGAAACAACATCCAGGACTTTTATCTTGAACTAACCATCTGTAAGACAGTAATTAGGCCTGAATTGCCACAACTAGCCACCATCAGTACTAAGTTATTTATTATTTTCAGTAGCAGTTCAGTAGCAGGGACAAATTGTGAAACTGGATGTATTGTTTCATTTTGAGTGTGAGGCCCATCATCATCACCACAACATGTAAGAGTTCAGTCCTTTTAAAAATAGCTAGTATGGCTTATCAGCTTCCAACATCTTAGTCTTGCATAGCCAGACCTCAGCACTCAGCAGTGGAGAAAAGTCTCCACACGTACACATGCTGCTATACAGGAAAAAATGCCCTGCCTTGCTTGCATTTCTTTAAACCAATCACAAACATCTTGGGTGGCTCAAAGCCCATGATGCATTGATGGTGCTGCTGCAAAATAGTGTTAAGGTTTTGGTGAAACATTTGCACATCAGGAGGTGAGCTCTGGCATTTAAATAAGTACATCACTGCAAAAGAAAAGGTAAGACCAAATTTCTGCAAACCTAATGACATTTCTATCAGCATGTTGGCATTGTTACTCTGAGCATGTTTGCAATCTTATGTTAGCATTTAGCTCAAAGCGCCACTATATAATAATGGCCTGAGTGAGCAGCTATCATGGCTGTCTAGTTTAACATAGCACACGAAGCCAATGATCTCACCGGGTGTGGCGCATCTGCACTACTTTTGATCTGTCCTCCACACGGCTGCGTGTCCCATCACAGTGTTTCAGAAGCATTTTAGCAGTGGAGCATTTTGCCCACCTGATGATGTTGACATGCACTGGTTTTGTTGATGTTCCCTTGCTTTTTGTGCTTCTGCCATAGATGAGAAGGCAACGTCTGTTATTATGATCACAAGTCTGCATGGGGTCTTTTATTCTGGAAACTGACCAGATTCTCTCTGCTTTTTCTGTGTCCGACTTCCTGCATGCTCGATCTGCTCTGTGCATCTGTCAAAAATAGACTTGACGTGTATCTTAAGTGGGGAGCCGCTTCTGGGACATGATGCGATGTATCTGGTGGAATCACAAGCATTGCGTAGAATTGCTGCGATCAGCTACGGCCGACTAGGCGCAGCCTCAACGCGATGCAGCCGTGCCTGGTGGAATCAAGCTGATACTTGTGTGATCTCCCCCAGGGGAACTTTTGCTAGGCTAAGTTATCATAACCCCCAATCTTTGGTACAACAATTTGATGTGCGTGAGGAGGACAAAACCTCGTCCACTGACTGGCAGTGGCAGCTGATTTGTGATAAAACTTAAATTTTGAACCATTAATACTTCAATTCTGGCACCAGTAAGATGACATTTTCTCTATGTGGCCTACTATTCTGAGGTGATTCTTGTTTGCCTCCAGCTAACACTATAATGTAATCATGACGTTGGCTCTAAAAGGGTCCATAACTGTATGTTTAAAGTGTATATAAAGTTAGAGGTTAGAGTGAAAGTTACATATTAAACTGTGTTTCTTGCAGACTAAACTGATGACACACATTTCCTCTATCTGCAGTCAAACTTTTATTCATGACTCACCAGGCATTTGGAGCTTTGTTCCGGCCATCTTTTTTGTTGTCAAGCCCTTCCCGTTATGAGGCTGCCTTCTGATTGGGCAGACGCTGCTTTGAAAGAAGCCATTAAACCGCAGTCAGCCGTATTTACCATCATAATAAACTGTGGCAGAATGTTTTCTGACTGATTTTCCTCTCTGTGAGTGAAACTAGCAGCTCTGCCTCTAATATGGCTCAGACCTGACTCGTTGCAGAGTTGTAATTAGCCTATTAACAGTTAACAGGCAGGTTTTTTCAGCAAAGGCCACACAGTGAAAGCATTTAGACTACGACTGCCGCAACACGCTGGAATAATCAGCTCCGGTTTACACTGATAATTGCCTGTTACACAATAAGAAGGACAGAGTTGAAGCATTGTTTGTGACACTTTGACACACAGAGCCGCGGATGAACCGACAGCCCACGCCGAAGGACGAGGCACCAGAGATCAGGTCCCTGCTGCAGGGATCCAGGTTACCAGCAACCAATTAGATAATGAATGAAGCTTTGGACTCCGGGCTTAACGAGACCTAGAGTATGTTCCGACAGCTGGCTGACGGGTTGATGGGTAATGCGGAGGGCCTGGCGATAACGAGGTCGCTCTATGATTGTGACAATTCGATCTGTGGTTTAACCTCCTGAACCCCGAGTTTTCTTTTTCCCTTAAATGTCCCCCATCATAATAAACATTAAAAGTTATAAAACATCACAAATCTGTTCTGTGTGTTCATCAGGAAACTTTATTTTAGCTTTATGATGAATTAAATACATGCACATAAATATAGTGCATACATACTGTACTGTATATGAAATATTGTAGATGTTGTAGTGGTGGATAGACTTAAGACTACATGAACAAGTACCAAACCAATTTCCAGAAATGAGGCTTAAAGGGATTGTTCATGTTTGATGCAGGGTTGTCTGACTACAGCAGATGCTGGACGGCACACCCCCAGTTTCGGGGAAGCGAAGTAGTGAACGGGGTCAGCAGCTAAACGTATTTAAGCCACGTTTAACATGGACCTTTTTTTAAGTGTGTGCCACATTTAAAATATTTTCACCACTTTACTTTGCAGTCAGACAGCCTTTTCTGAAGGGAAATTGCTGTTTTATAAAGCAAATATTGCTCTCTTCAAGCCAGCCAAACTCCATATGCGAAATCAGTAGTTTTACCATGTGGACCACCGGAGCTAACCACCATATCAGGTGTCTGAATATCGAGTTGGTCGATAACTTTAAATGCTGGATAACAAACTGTGAGTTAATCTCAGGCTGCTTCTGCAATAAAAGAAGGTCCAATGACTCTTTTATAGAAGTTTTATTGAGCCAGTAAGATTTCAGGGAGGAGTCAAGCTCAGCTTACAGACCTATAAAACCAGCAGGCATTTTCAAAAGGCTGACTTCCTTCTGCAGTGCCAAGATCACCGCCCTGGGAAAGAGTTTGAACTGTTAGCCTCAGGTCATTGTTTTAAGGTGCCTGTTATGAGAACCAAGAAAGTTTCCCTCCCTGCTGCCATTCACACATGTCACTGTAGATCATATTAAACTGTTGTCTGCAAATTACTTATTAGAACAGACTGCTTTGACTTTAACTGGACAGTTGTAATATCATTATCATCTTTTTCATGATGTTACAAATGTAATGATTAGAAATTAGACGTGAAAACGCTAATTAGGTCTCACCATTGATCACAAACAGAAATCAGAAATACCAAGCAAGAAGCATTCTTATTAATTGTACCAATCGAAAACAAGAGCAGCCACCGAGGAGAAAGTCTGAGGCTACTGGGGAGAAAAGCTCTCCAATATTACAGACACTGTGTTGTGTGTGGGCCTAACAGGCTCAAAATAAAAAGCTTTCTCAGCATTGAAATGTTCCAGAAAAATTTAAATCTGTCTTAATCAACCACACAAGCTTGTTACCTTCCCCAGCACAATATCAGTCATTTCTATTTTAGCAAGACTTTTGGGACTGTCAGAGGAAGCCGAACACGAGGCAACTCTTAATGTCTGATATTAAAAGGACACCCAAAATTGAAATCCTGGCACTGTGCCTGCTATATTATAGGCCCAATAATGTTAACTTTTGATAGAAATAAGCATAATTGTTTTGGAAGTTAGTGAGAGCCCTGCACTTTGTGGGTCTTTGCCAGTTTTTTTTTTTTTTTTTTTTTTTTTTTGCTGCAGATTGCAGAGAAGTAAAAGTGACATATAATAACATGTTACAGTTTTACAGGTCCCCCAGCAACATCTCATAACCATTTTCAAGTTTTCTTTCCAACTTTGTTGAGCCTAGCACATACACAAAAGAGGAAAGGAGAAAGTTACCTGAGGTTCCATAGGATACCAAGCTTACTCAACTATTACTGGAGTGCAGAGGAAAAAGGGGCGGGACTAAATGTAACAGAGTTTGTGCTGTCTGTGATTCCACTTGCTATAATCGCCATAATTTGATATTCATGTATCTACGTAAAGTTATTGGCTCAAAGGCGCCCTCTCTCAGAGGTAGTAGGTAAATGCCATTGTGGGCTTTGAAACATCGCCAGTTAATCAGAGATGTGCCCAAGGCGAGTTGTCAAGCACAGAACCATGTACAAATATTGTGCATTAATGTCTGCTTTTGTGCTTCTACCGTGGTTGAGTAAGTTACGAAGTTAAATAGTTTCTTCCCTGTCTGGCTTCTTGATTTTGAGTCTGCACAGGGTCTTTTATTTTGAAAACTGACCCAATTCTCGCTGCTTTTTCTCTGCCTGACTTCCTGCCCACTTGATCTGCTCAATGTAGATAGAGGTGACACTCGTCAGCTGCTTCTGGGCGCACCGAGGCGCTGCTGATGGAAGCATAACCATTGTGTAGAAGCGCAGCGATCAGCTCCAGCCGACGTGGTGCAGCCGAGCCTGGAGGAATCTAACCAAGTATTTCTCAATCTTTTTTCACCACATGCCACTTCAGAAAATAGGAACTCTTCTAGTACCACCTTACTGTTTTGTACCATTTGGTGCTAGCAGAGGCTGTGGAAACTTCACCGGCACTACTTATGCAGCCACCGGCCCTTGTGCTTGGTTCACTGTCGCAAGATTTTCTCCTCCTGATCTGAACTTCTTGTCATAATAGTTCCTGTTTGGAGCCATGATTGTGGTGCTCTTAAAGCATTCATTTTCTGTGTGTCTCCACTTATCTTACCATCACAGTTTAGCTTGTAACTACTGGTAATCAGGATGATACTGAAACAAAAATAAAGGACAGACAAAACTAATTTTAAAAATTGCTTCTCAGTGATCTGATATTTTATGTATTTTCATGTATTTTTTTAATTTATTTTTTACCACTAGGAGACCACCTTTTGAGGACATATGATCTAGCTGATATCCTGTTGCTGTTCATGCACATATTTTCCCATTATTGTCTTTGTTGTATCAGTAACCATCTTTGAAACGTTGTCGTTTTATAAGAGACATGTCTGAGCGTGCTGTGTTTGAACTGCCTGTCACGAGCCAACTCTATAACTGATTAGTAAGTATTCTGTTCCTGTTCGGATAACAAATGGCAACATAAAACGATCAATAAGCCTCCTCATCATTATCCACACAACACAGAGTCACGGGGTCACGTACCAGCCAGTTACAGCGAGCTGTGGTTGAGCTTGGTTGCATAAGGAAGTGTAATTCTTACATGTTGCACCTTTAAACAAGGTGGACAATATTGAGAATAATTTGTGTTTTAATGTTATGTTTAGGAAAAGATTTTAAAAACTTTAAAGAAGATCACAGTTGAAGATCAGAATCTGTACTTCCAGAGACATGAGAGCCACAACAGTGTGGTTTTCATATGAGATATTATTTATAAGGCACCAACACTGTCTGTATTAAATTGTATTTGAGCTGCTTCTCTATCACTTCCGGCAGGTTCCTTCATAAAATACTCATCTAGTCCGTCTGAGCGCAGTGAATAAATTCAATGCGTTATCACTTTCTTGTCGATGGATCGAGGTCGTCCAGGACGGGTGTGTTTCACCGTGGAAGGAAACGGCGAGGAAGACGACTGATGATGCTGTAAGGTGAGTGTGAGAGCGAGGGGGGACTCAGGTGGCGGGCTGTTGCATGATGGGAGTGACGGCAGCTCAGGTGGGAGTTAATACAGTGTCAAATGAGACAGAGAGATAGGTAGAGGGGAGGAGGGGGAGAAGGGTTATAGAGTCCTGCATCAGTACTGCAGCTGAGCCCCTCTGAAACCTCCACACATAGATCACACTGACAGGTCAGAGTGAGTCTGTGCACCGCTACAGAAACACAGCAGGAGCTACCAAACACTGCAGAATACTGTACAAAACACTGGAAGAAAATGATGAGACAGATTAATTTTATATTATCATATATTTCACAAAAGTTTTCGCAGTTACATCACTAGTCTGATAGGAGGTCAAACAGCTGTTTACAGAGAGGAGGACCTCCAACATGGCCGCCAGAGAGGGGGGTGGGGGTTTACCTCATCTGAAAGGTTCCTGAAACTGTGTCAAACCGCTGTTTTTTTTTGTTTTTTTTTCTTAAATAAAACCAGATGATAACAGGAGTGTTCATATTGAGCAGAAGGAAAATTTCACTTTCACTTAATCTCTAATCCACTACTGTCGTTATTCCTCTGTGTTAGTAGGAATTCAGTTTTAAAATAAAGAAAGATATACAACCATGCACAGTGAGCACACAGCTGTCAAGTCATTTTCATGACCTCTGGTGAAAAAATACTTGACTGGGTGGAAATTTAACCAGTTTTCTTCTTTAAAACAATCAATCAATCAGTCAATCAATCAATGCACCAAGCAAAGGAAAGAACAGCTGGTCCAACTGATAAACCAAACAACCAACATAAAACACTGCAAGGATTAATCTGTTATTAATCGACTGTTAAATTTATTTGCATTATTTTAATAGTCGATTCAACATTTTGACTCATGTTTTTTTAAATTAAAAAAATCACAATTCTCTGGTTTCAGCTTCTTAAATGTGAATATTTTCTGGTTTCTTTCCTTCTCTCTGACTTTAAACTCTTGGGAAACATTTTTCACCACCACGTTTTGTGGACCAAAGACCTAATGGAGAAAATGGTCAGCAGATTAATTGATAATGAAAATAGTAATTACTGGAAAGACTTGGAAAAATAGGTTCAAATATATTTTTTTCAATTACCAAGATTATGACAGGATAAATTCATTGATTATTCATTGATTCATTGTTTTACTAAATTTTAATAAAATTTTTAAAAAAGTATCAACATGTTCAGCTTCTTAAATGTGAATATTTTGTAGTTTGTTCCTCCTCATTTGAGGACGTCATCTTGAGCTTTGATCAACATTTTTCACCATTTTCTAACATTTTATGGACCAAACAACTAATCAATTAATTGAGAAAATAATCACCTGATTTATTGATGATGAAAATAATTGTTAGCTGCAGCTCTAAAAATAATAGTAGGCTAAATAATTTCACCAAATTTCATACTGAGGTAATCTAACAGTAATGGAAAGTCATCAAGTTACATTACTTTAATATTGTAATACTCGGTTTACACTACCGACTACATTTTTTTTTTATCAGCTAATTAGTAACTGCATTGCAATACATTTTAAAGTAACTTTGCTTTCTTTTGTTTTGAATGAAAACATGTTGTTCAGTCCTCACTTATCAAAGGCTTCTTCAAAACCTTTTTATCATGAATATCAGAGTTAGGTCAGGTAAGGTGTGACTGATTGTATGAGGGTCCTCATAAGTATGGTAGTAAAAAGAGCTGTTTGTAAATGCACCTGTAAGGTAGTTATTTTTTGAGTCTCAGTGTTAAAACCTCCTGAGCAGCAGAACAATGAGAACATAAGGAAATAGGAGTTGAGGGCTGCAGGGTCTCTGCAGATACAAACACCACTGCACACTTCTAGTGGGTCACAACTGGTGGATGAAAGAGATTATGTTCTGTCTATATGCGTGTTTTTGTTTTTCTTTAGGAAAATGTTGCTTATTATACCTTTAATATGACAATATGTACAAATGACAAAATTTAATATCATACTAGGTTTTATCCAAGTTTTATCCTTTGTGATTGAAGGATTAACAGAATAATCTTTTTTATTGTTTTTATGTTTGACTTCCTCTTCATGGATCCATTAGCTTGTGTACTTAATATTGTAATAAATATAATATCCATATGACATTCAAATAAAACTCCAGCACAAGATGATGAATTCAACCTTTTCCATTTTTCTTTTGCTATCCACATGAAAGTCATCAGTATAATTGCTTTTGCTGGTTTTTAGCCTTCCCAAGAGATCTAGCTCTCCAGAATCATTCCTGTTTGGGATCTCTCAGGTCATTTTTGATTTCCAAGGTGTGCCGACCAAATACATCTGGACACAGCTGGACAGAACTACAATCAATCAGAGCAAAGCGATTTGATGTAGCACTGAGCAACATCGCAATTTGGGGTGGTGCTCGATCCAGTTTGAAGCAGGAAAAAAGTTTCAGCCTGGTGACAAACTTTTTAAAATTACAGCTGAACAGTACAATGTCTCTAAAAACATCTGAGGTGAGAAATAGGCATTTTCAAATTTGATAATTTTATTATCATTGATCTCCCTTTATGCCTCCTGAATGTTTCTAAAGGAACTTGTTGGTTTCAAAAAGTCCCCATAGTCTCGTGAAGGACCTTGAAACAACCGATAACCACAATGGAGGAACTAGTGATTATCCAATCAGCTTCACAGGCCAAGATTGAAGCCCTTGTCAAGCTGTACATCAAAACAAATAACAACAACGGTGGCTGCTATAGATGCTTCCATCAAGGCTGTTTGAGGCTATAGATGGTGCTGGCGAGGTTGTCTGAGGTTATAGATGCTGCCACTGAGGCTGTTTGAGGCAATTTTAAATATCTTTAGTCAGACTCATATAGCTATTAACTAGCTAACATTATCTTTTCACAGTCTGGACTCTACTTGAAGAGCACAAGAAGACACTAGTAACATTAAAGGGACTTCTTATTTCTCTTCTGTAGCAGCAAACGCGACACACAGCTTATCTACACACTTTAAGACCGACTAAAGCAGCGTAACCACTGCAGGGACAAACACTGAAGGGACAAAAACAAAGTATATTGTCATGGCAACGCACCAATGTCAACTTTAAAGTCTCTAGTGATTTAAAATGTGAATGTACAGCAGAAAAAAAAGCACCTCTGGAACCTGCGTCTTTGGCTACATAGTCTATGCAGTCGTTCCTGATGTTCTGACTGTATTTTCTTTAATCTTACGTTCACTTTTCCCAGCTGCACTTCCTCTATAAACTCTCACACAGATGGTTTTACACGTGAGGCCTGTGAAGTAAGTTCAAAGTGAACTATAGAGAGACGTATAGAAAGAAAGAGAGCATGTGGTAGACAGACTGATGGTGCAGTCATGCAGTAAATGATGTTAGTTTAAGGCATCATACCGTGGTAGATTGCCACCTCCTCCAGCCCTCACACACACACACACACACACACACACTTAACACACAGCCGCCTCTTAATGATAATGCTCTTTAAATGGCTTTATTGATTTTAATGTAGCCTACCACACATATATTTTATGAAAGTCAATACAAGTACGAGGACCAACTCCCTAATGTAAATAGCCAGTTGGAAGTCTATTAGAATGGTTATCGATGGAGGAGTGGTAATTACCTGCTGCGCCGTGCTCGCTAGCTCTTTATCCAGCCATGTCTCAGCCTGACACTTTAAAGCCACAATAGAGCCGAATATCAGGGGGGAAGCCGGTGAATATGCAATGCAAATCAATGCCCACAGAGTCTGTGTGCTTTTGATCAATACGCTGAAGAGAGTGAGAGTTTGGACTGCGTGTAGTTAGTCTGCAGCTTCTGTCTGACTGAGGAGTCTCACTACACACCTGAAGATTTAAAAAAAAAAAAAAGACTCTTTTATACACAGTTCAGCTCATTTTCCTCTCATTTTATTTTCTCTTTCCTGCTCACCATTAGGACTTCTACTACAGTGACTCCTACTGCCACTTTTTTTTTTTTTGGTACTATCACTACTATTTGTTGCTTGTACTTCTACTACTGCTGCTATGTCTGAAACTGCTACTGCTGCTACTGATACTACCTCTTATGCCTACTATTACTGCTACTGTAACTGACCATGACCATGAGCCAAAACCCCCCCAGGATGAGTTTAAAGTGTCTAAGATTTCAGTCCTGGTTAATTTAGTGACTCCTGTGGTTGCAAGTCATAACAGCAATCCAGAATTTAGCAAAAAAAAAAAAAGTTGTTTTAATAAAGAAGTCAGACAATAACTGGCCTGTTTTCTGTCGTTCTGTGAGCAGCTATGTTCTGATTTTTATGCAAAGTGAAGTTGGTGAACTGACCAAGACGCTGGAGGTGTGCAGCCTCTTCATCTGCTCCTGCCTGCTCTGCTGCTCCCTGACATGTTTTGTAGACAAATTATATCTGTAAGTGCTAACCTCACTGACAAACGTATTGCATTTCCTGTGACTACTTCAAAATAAAAGTTTAGTTTTGCCAGTTGAATGCTGTTTTTTATGAAGCTGCAGCAGTAGGAAGTGTTCAGTTGACATTAGTAGTAACTTACTACACCATTTTTGTTGTTTTCAAATTATTTAAATTATTTCACATTATTACTGAACACTCAATGGTTTCTTACTGTTAGTCTGTGTACAGTAATTTCAATGCATTGTGATAAAATATTTCTGTAAATCTAAATACAACTGACCACAAAAAGTAGCCACAAACATCACTTTGAGAAAACCTGCCTGAGACTTGATGTTCTGTAACATTACTAATAAATAAGCCACAGGTAACATTACCTAGCTAACTTTAGCTAACATTAATAAAACATAACTCTCTTGTTAGCTTGTCAGTGTAGGAGCTGATTAAATTAATACTTTAATAGCTTAAACAAAAATACTTGCTTTGCAGATTTGATCTTGCAGCGTTAGATATTACATTTAAGTCAACTTTAAACTTTAACATTGAGTTTTGTTTTGGATGTTTGCAGGTAAAATTAATGTCAACAGGAAGTCTTTTTTATATTATTTTAACTGGTTTGTGTGTTTTCCTTCGTCCACAATGCAATGTCGCACCTTTTTGCACCATACATCCATTATTACTAACTATCATATCGTGGCCTGTTATTGTCACATACCCTTCTATAATCACTGTCTGTAGTTCCATTTAGATAGTGATTTATTGGATTTTAGATACTTTAATACTTGCTTTAAGACAGTTTTGTTTATATTGTACTGTTTTTCTGTATTATTGCTATTTTTTTTGTCTTTTTGCACAATTAAGTCTTCAGTGTTCTTTTTTTTATTTTACATCAACAGCTAAATAGCTGTAGCTTATTGCAATAAATACAGTAGATTATACAGTAACTGTAAAATAAATTACTGTAATGTCTTAATAATCATATAATACTGTACTTTATTATACAATATTACAAAAACTATAATGACTGAACCTATGGTTTTGCATAGAATTAAATACAGCAACTACTAGATGATTGATGCCAGTAAATTACTGACATCTTACAGTATACTACTACTTCTGTTATTACTACCATTAGATGAAGATGTAGTGGGTGGATGGATGGATGGATGGATGGATGAACTAGTACTCCTGGTACTTCTACAACTGCTGCATCCACCATTGCAGTACTATTTCTTTTGGCAGTACTGCTGTTACTCCTGCTGCTGTCAGAACACTGGAGTGAGAATTCAGACTGCATGTCTTTACATGAGAAGCGTCTCCATTTGCGTGGAAAATAAGAAAAAGACTCTCATGCATCCAATTCATTTCATTTCTCACGTCCTCCCTCTCTCTTCTCTCTGTCATTTCCTTTAACTCCCTCTTTCATTCCTCCTCCTCTTCTTCGCTCCCAGCTCCACGACTGGGTGACGCCGCTTAATTGGCGACGACACTGAAACATGTCCTGTCCTGCTCTGCAGCCTCCTCTGCATAATTAAAACAAGAGCAACACTTCATCTCCACTGCAGCGGGAGGCAGATGAGAGAGAGGGCGACAGGGAGAAGAGAGACAGAGAAAGGAAGCGGGGTGAAAGTATCCTCTGTTATATCTCTGCTTAAACCTATTTTTATAGACTGCCTTTTATGTGACGGCTTTTATCCTATTATTTTTACAAATATATTATTTTTACCCTCTGTGTCTATGCTTTTATCTGCCACTGCCTTCTTCTTTTACTTTTTTAATTTATTTCCACTTTGATGTTTGAGTGTATGCGATTGCTGAAGCACTTTGTCAACTGAGCGTTTGAAGTGTGCCACAAATGAAGTTTATTATTTTATTATTAATGATATTATTATTAAGATGGAGAAGAAAGGCAGACGTATGGATACATAGTGAGCTGCTGAAGGATCAGAGGGCTCGGCAGGAAATGGAGGGGTTGTCGTGGCAACAACAGAGCTGGAGTGCACGACCTCTACATCTGAGGATGCTCTGACAGAAACCAACTAGAACCAACAGAACCAAACAGATAAAGAAGACAGACAGCAGCTTTTCATCCAACTACACAAAACTACAGGTCAACACTGCTGCCACCAGCGAACTACAGCTAATACCGCTGCTACTACTATTATAGTACCACTAACACTACTACTATTAGTAGGACTACTATAGCTAATACTACTGCTCCTGCTACTGTTATAGTACTACTGATGCTAGTATTATTATAATTACTACTACTATATCTAATACTACTACTCCTGATACTACTATCCTTACAAACACAGTATGTTGCTAAATTGTGATGTTTGTTCATTAATGTTGCAGTGGCCTTACTGCAACATTAAATTTAAAATGTTATGTTAGAGCGACATTATGGCAACATTACATGCACAACTCTACATTGTAGTGATGTTACTGCAAGATTACACTAAAAATGTTACGTTGCAGCAACATTACTGCAACATGGCACATAAAATGTCATGTTGCAGCAGGGTTACCGCAACACAGCACTAAAAAAGTTATCCACGCAAGTGACATAGTCACAAGATCTCCAACAAGTGGTGGAAACATTGTGACAACATACTACTGATGTTTAACCCTCTATGGTACACATTATGATGCCAGTGAGGGAAAAAATGTTTGGAGTGTTTTTATGTCTCAAAATAGACTAAATAAACATAATCTGAAGAAATTTTATTTTTATTTTTATTTTTGGAAGTTTTTGGGGTTCGTTGCCTGTAGGCAACATTGTACCATAATGGTGCATAAGCGGAAAAGAACGTTCCTTTTCCAATTTGAACATTATTTATTTCATAAACATATGCAAAAATATTCAATAACATCAAGAAGTCACAATTCATTTTAGATTTTAAATTAAAAAGAATTATGAAAAGAATTTAAATATATATGTATGTATGTATGTATGTATGTATGTATGTATGTATGGTCATATGTATGTATGTATGTATGTATGTATGTATGTATGTATGGTCATATGTATGTATGTATGGTCATATGTATGTATGCATGGTCATATGTATGTATGTATGCTCATATCTATGTATGCATGGTCATATGTATGTATGTATGGTCATATGTATGTATGTATGTATGTATGTATGTATGTATGTATATATGCTCATATGTATGTATGTATGTATGTATGGTCACATGTATGTATGTATGCATGGTCATATGTATATATGTATGCATGTATGCATGTATGCTCATATGTATGTTTGTATGCATGGTCACATGTATGACCATATGTATATATGTGTGTATGTATGTATGGTCATATGAATGTATGCATGGTCATATGTATGTATGGTCATATGTATGTATGTATGTATGTATGGTCATATGTATACATGTATGGTCATAAGTATGTATGTATGTATGTATGTATGTATGTATGGTCATATGTATGTATGTATGCATGGTCATATGTATGTATGGTCATATGTATGTATGTATGTATGGTCATATGTGTGTATATATGGTCATAAGTATATATGTATGTATGTATGTAGGTATGGTCATATGTATGTATGGTCATGTATGTATGTATGTATGTATGTATGTATGTATGTATGTATGTATGGTCATATGTATGTATGTATGTATGTATGTATGTATGGTCATATGTATGTATGTATGGTCATATGTATGTATGCATGGTCATATGTATGTATGTATGCTCATATCTATGTATGCATGGTCATATGTATGTATGTATGGTCATATGTATGTATGTATGTATGTATGTATGTATGTATGTATATATGCTCATATGTATGTATGTATGTATGTATGGTCACATGTATGTATGTATGCATGGTCATATGTATGTATGTATGTATGTATGCATGTATGGTCATATGTATGTTTGTATGCATGGTCACATGTATGACCATATGTATATATGTGTGTATGTATGTATGGTCATATGAATGTATGCATGGTCATATGTATGTATGGTCATATGTATGTATGTATGTATGTATGGTCATATGTATACATGTATGGTCATAAGTATGTATGTATGTATGTATGTATGTATGTATGTATGTATGTATGTATGGTCATATGTATGTATGTATGTATGGTCATATGTATGTATGTATGCATGGTCATATGTATGTATGGTCATATGTATGTATGTATGTATGGTCATATGTGTGTATATATGGTCATAAGTATATATGTATGTATGTATGTAGGTATGGTCATATGTATGTATGGTCATGTATGTATGTATGTATGTATGTATGTATGTATGGTCATAAGTATGTATGTATGTATGTATGTATGTATGCTCATACGAATGTATGCATGGTCATATGTATGTATGCTCATATGTATGTATGTATGTATGTATGTATGTATGTATGTATGGTCATATGTATGACCATATGTATATATGTATGTGTGTATGTATGTATGGTCATACGAATGTATGCATGGTCATATGTATGTATGCTCATATGTATGTATGTATGTATGTATGTATGTATGTATGTATGTATGGTCATATGTATGTATGTATGTATGTATGTATGTATGTATGTATGCTCATATGTATGTATGTATGTATGTATGCTCATATGTATGTATGTATGCATGGTCACATGTATGTATGTATGCATGTATGGTCATATGTATGTATGCATGTATGCTCATATGTGTGTATGTATGTATGTATGTATGTATGTATGTATGCATGGTCATATGTATGACCATATGTATATATGTATGTGTGTATGTATGTATGGTCATATGAATGTATGCATGGTCATATGTATGTATAGTCATATGTATGTATGTATGTATGTATGTATGTATTTATGTATGTATGTATGAATGTATGGTCATATGTATGCATGTATGGTCATAAGTATGTATGTATGTATGTATGTATGGTCATATGTATGTATGTATGCATGATCATATGTATGTATGTATATATGTATGTATGTATGATCATATGTATGTATGTTTTTATGCATGGTCATATGTTTGGCCATATGTATGAATGTATGCTCATATGTATGTATGCTCATATGTATGTGTGTATGTATGTATGTATGTATGCTCATATGTATGTATGTATGTATGTATTTATGCTCATATGTATGTATGTATGTATGATCATATGTATGTATATATGTATGTATGTATGTATGTATGCTCATATGTATGTTTGTATGCATGGTCACATGTATCTATGTATGCATGGTCATATGTATGTATGTATGTATGCATGTATGCTCATATGTATGTTTGTATGCATGGTCACATGTATGACCATATGTATGTATGTATGTGTGTATGTATGTATGGTAATATGAATGTATGCATGGTCATATGTATGTATGTATGTATGTATGTATGTATGTATGGTCATATGTATACATGTATGGTCATAAGGATGTATGTATGTATGTATGTATGTATGTATGTATGGTCTTATGTATGTATGTATGCATGGTCATATGTATGTATGGTCATATGTATGTATGTATGTATGGTCATATGTGTGTATATATGGTCATAAGTATATATGTATGTATGTATGTATGTGGGTATGGTCATATGTATGTATGGTCATGCATGTATGTATGTATGTATGTATGCTCATATGTATGTATGCTGATATGTATGTATGTATGTATGTATGTATGTATGTATGTATGGTCATATGTATGTATGCATGGTCATATGTATGTATGCTCATATGTATGTATGTATGCATGGTCATATATATGTCTGTATGTATGTATGTATGCATGTATGTATGTATGTATGTATGTATGTATGCATGGTCATATGTATGTGTGTATGCTCATATGTATGTATGTATGTAAGTATGTATGTATGTATGCATGTATGTATGCATGGTCATATGTATGTATGTATATATGTATGTATGTGTGTATGTATGTATGGTCATATGAATGTATGCATGGTCATATGTATGTATGTATGTATGTATGTATGAATGTATGTATGCTCATATTTGTGTATGTATGTATGTATGTATGTATGTATGTATGTATACATGGTCATATGTATGACCATATGTATATATGTATGTGTGTATGTATGTATGGTCATATGAATGTATCCATGGTCATATGTATGTATGGTCATATGTATGCATGTATGGTCATAAGTATGTATGTTTGTATGTATGTATGTATGTATGTAAGTATGTATGTATGTATGCATGGTCATATGTATGGTCATATGTGTGTATGTATATATGTATGTATGTGTGTATGTATGTATGGTCATATGAATGTATGCATGGTCATATGTATGTATGCTCATCTGTATGTATGTATGTATGTATGTATGTATGCTCATATGTATGTATGTATGTATGCATGGTCACATGTATGTATGTATGTATACATGTATGGTCATATGTATGTATGCATGTATGCTCATATGTGTGTATGTATGTATGTATGTATGTATGTTCATATGTATGCATGTATGGTCATGAGTATGTATGTATGTATGTATGTATGTATGTAGGTATATATGGTCATATGTATGTATATATATATGTATGTATGTATGCTCATATGTATGTATGTTTGTATGCATGCTCATATGTTTCGCCATATGTATGAATGTATGCTCATATGTATGTATGTATGTATTTATGTTCATATGTATGTATGTATGTATGCTCATACGTATGTATGTATGTATGTATGTATGTATGTATGTATGCTCATATGTATGTATGTATGTATGTATGGTTACATGTATCTATGTATGCATGGTCATATGTATGACCATATGTGTGTATGTATGTGTGTATGTATGTATGGTCATATGAATGTATGCATGATCATATGTATGTATGGTCATATGTATGTATGTATGGTCATAAGTATGTATGTATGTATGTATATATGTATTTATGTATGTATATATGTATGGACATATGTATGTATGTATACATGGTCACATGTATGTATGGTCATATGTATGTATGTATGTATGTATGTATGCTCATATGTATGTATGGTCATGTATGTATGTATGTATGTATGGTCATAAGTATGTATGTATGTATGTATGTTCATATGTATGTATGCATGATCCTATGTATGGCCATATGTATGTATGTATGTATGTATGTATGTATGTTCGTATGTATGTATGCTCATATATATGTATGTATGTATGGACATATGTATGTAAGTATGCATGGTCATATGTATATATGGTCATATGTATGTATATATGTATGTATGTATGTATGTATATATGGTCATAAGTATATATGTATGTATGTATGTATGTTTATATGTATGTATGTATGTATGGTCATATGTATGTATGGTCATGTATGTATGTATGTATGTATACATGGCCATATGTATGACCATATGTATATATGTACGTGTGTATGTATGTATGGTCATATGAATGTATGCATGGTCATATGTATGTATGGTCATATGTATGTATGTATGTATGTATGTATGTATGTATGTAAGTATGTATGTATGTATGCATGGTCATATGTATGGTCATATGTGTGTATGGTCATGTATGTATGTATGTATGTATGTATGTATACATGGTCATATGTATGACCATATGTATATATGTATGTGTGTATGTATGTATGGTCATATGAATGTATGCATGGTCATATGTATGTATGGTCATATGTATGTATGTATGTATGTAAGGTCATATGTATGCATGTATGGTCATAAGTATGTATGTATGTATGTATGTATGTATGTATGTATGTATATATGTATGTAAGTATGTATGTATGTATGTATGCATGGTCATATGTATGTATGTATATATGTATGTATGTGTGTATGTATGTATGGTCATATGAATGTATGCATGGTCATATGTATGTATGCTCATCTGTATGAATGTATGTATGTATGTATGTATGTATGTATGTTAATATGTATGTATGTATGCATGGTCACATGTATATATGTATGTATACATGTATGGTCATATGTATGTATGCATGTATGCTCATATGTGTGTATGTATGTATGTATGTATGTATGTATGCATGGTCATATGTATGACCATATGTATATATGTATGTGTGTATGTATGTATGGTCATATGAATGTATGCATGATCATATGTATGTATGTTCATATGTATGTATGTATGTATGTATGTATGTATGTATGTTCATATGTATGCATGTATGGTCATAAGTATGTATGTATGTATGTATGTATGTATGTAGGTATATATGGTCATATGTATGTATATATATATGTATGTATGTATGCTCATATGTATGTATGTTTGTATGCATGCTCATATGTTTGGCCATATGTATGAATGTATGCTCATATGTATGTATGCTCATATGTATGTATGTATGTATTTATGCTCATATGTATGTATGTATGTATGGTCATATGTATGTATGTATGTATGTATGTATGCTCATATGTATGTATGTATGTATGTATGGTTACATGTATCTATGTATGCATGGTCATATGTATGTATGTATGTATGCATG